>NC_060278.1:30075221-30210087 GCF_021613505.1 Equus quagga | reverse complement strand
AATAACACCCACCTCCAACCACTCACCACTACCCACAGCAACCACTATCACCCAACCACCAATAACACCCACCACCAACCACTCACCACTACCAATAGCAACCACTATCACCCAACCACCAATAACACCCACCTCCAACCACTCACAACCAATAACCACTACCACCCAACCACTAACACCCACCACCAGCATCCACCACTACCACCCAATCACCACCACCACCACTGAATGTAGAAGGTAATGGAAAACATGCCGATCAGGGAAGAGTCATAGGGAAGTAGACCAGAAGTCAGGCGGTTGACAGAGGTCCTCAATTTTAAGAACTCAAGTCAATCCCAGTGCTGATGAGGAGAATAAAAACCACATTTGGAATTCACGCACAGGAATCCACAAAGGAAGGTGTGAAGTTTATAGCTATACCTCTCAATGAAAATATTAGAAATAGCATAATGAAAAATTATAACCGTGGTGAAAAACAACATGTTGAGAAGAGTCTGTTTTTGCTATGATACAACCCAAAAGAATAGTCAAAAATAACTGTAAAGCTACCATAGTTGAACCTTTCATGTTCACAGATAAAGGCATTTGCAATCAGTGGATCACATGACCCTTCACAAAGTCAAACAATGAGCTCAAGTCTTCACATAGATCCAGATGGCTCTGTGCTGAAATCAGAAGCCTTTTTACCACATAAACTGCCGTGGCTTTTATTTTTTCAACAGAAACTACCTGTATTCAACCAAGAGTTAAAACATTCTGCTCTCGGTAAATTTTTGACTTCCAGCTTCAACGATCTGAAAACTGCTCTGGTAATTGTACATAATGGTAAGGGGGGATAAAAAGAAAAAAAATCAATAAAAGATTATATAATTGTGTTTCTTATCTTCCAGGGCTGAAGCTGTCCATAGAAAATCTAGTTATCAGAAGACAACCAACCTTGACAAGGTTAGCCTGGATTTGCGGGAGAGCGGTTTGTGATTTCTAAAGTGTTATGATCATCATCATCATCATTATGGAGCTGTAGGTTGCACCTTTTAATTTGGTTGTCAAGGGAGACAGGGAGTGATAATTAAGGCTAAAAGATGGAGAATGGAAGTCTTATTAAGGGATATATTGAAGATGGGAATTTGATCCGAGAATTAGATTATGATGAGAGTTTTGAATGCAGCTGTGACACTCTTGAGTGACAGAGGAAGCGAGCAGGCAATTATAACGACAGGCGTCTCCCCTAATCTTTACAATCCCAAGCTCACAGTCACATCCATTTAAATTAATTTTTATGAAGCCCGCAAATTTATAGCCTCACTAAATTGGAAATTTGTTTGTTTATTGTCCACAGGAAATAATTTTAGGGGAGCAAATAGCAAAAGCCACCATGTCTGTCTTGTCTTTTTAACTTGTAAAATTAATAATATGAGATTCATCTGAAGGCTACTGCCTTTATGAAAGCTCATTGATCCTTAGCAGCCAAATATGATTATGATTATCAGTGGGAAGGTCAAAGGGAGGCATGTAAAAGTCACAGCTGATTCATGAGTTCCTACATCGAGCAAAGGATTCGAAAAAAAAAATGGACTTGTGTTGTTCGGTGTTATAAGTGAGGAATCAGTCTTCTTTGCATTGCTGAACCTGAAATTTTCAGGAATGGATTTTAAACAACTTTGGACATAGTTATTTCAAGATGTCTGTTCAGTGGAGATAGCAAAAGTTCATTACCATGCATGCTGAAACCTATTTTAAGAAGTACTTTCCTGCACAAAGATTAATTTACCACATCATATTTTTTTCCTTCCAGTAACACTAATATAAATAATTGTTGTACCTTAAATTGGCATTATATTTTGATAGTCTAGTTTTTAATATACAAAGAACTGCTCAGTGAAACAGTTCAGAAACATGGAAACAGAGGCTGAAAATAGGAGTCTTCAGGAACTGCTCTCAATTTAAATTCCCTTTATTGTTCTGATGGAGTGTGGTAGCTGAAGATGCCTCGCCGTAACAAATAATGACGGAACCAGGATTGTTTGCAAATAAGCTTCAAAAAATATCAAACTTCTGTTTGCAATTTAGATATGGCAGAATCTGAGACCTCACCCTAATTAAAAGTGGTCTTTTCATTCCCATACATTAATATCCTGTTATCTCCTCTTATGGTTATCTAATAGTGCTATCTTGTGTCTATAAGGTTGGGCAGAGCTCTGTGACATTACCTTCTGGGTGTTTAATTGTCATGAGCTCTCCTAGTAATGAGTGTTAATGTCATCATCCTACGAAACAAAAGTCAGTAGACAGTATCTATAGATAATAGAATAGAAAATAAAATACATGATTAATGTCAAAAGTTGAAAATACTAAAAAGAATAATATGCTTATATTTTGGAGAGGAATTGGGGAAAATAGCTGCATCCTCTATACTCGGGGATATTATTTATAATGTCTAATGTTAAACAGCATCAAACTATTATTTATGAACAAGATGATTTAAAACTAGAAATAACAAAATGATTTGAGTATTTACCACTGGGGACACAAGAGAAGATAGAAGGATGCTTCAGAGAGAGAGAGAGTTCTCATGTCACATTTTTTTAGTGATGTGCTTGTATTTCTGTGAAAATACTTAAAACTAATTTTATTTTAAATATATACCATCTATATGGCATCATACACCATGATAAGCTTCCAATTACTGTCGATTAATTCAATTTCTTTTCTGAAAGACTAGATATTCTGCAAAAACTTTGCTATTTCCTTTTACTCTTTGTCATTTTTAGTATGATGAATAACTCATTGGTCCATTTTATTTCATTTTCTGCGTACAAACACAGCGGCAATTCCTAATGTATCAGTGTGTTGCGTTTCAAATTAGTCGCATAGATTTAGAAATGAACATGGATGACGTGGTGCTCGGCGCCCAGCTGTCAGTCAGTCCTGTGTGCAGTGCTGGACTGTCTTCCCTCCTGGTTCCTCCCCCATCGAGGTAAGCAGTCCTCATCGCCCACTTTCTATCACCATCATTTGGTGGCATGTAAATTCACGACAGGGATGGAGAAGTGCTGAAAAGAGGGTCCCTCAGAGCTGCTCCTCCCCTCAGGACCAGCCTTGGCCTGTAGAGGTTTCTTCCTGTGTAGGCGTCTGGTACCCTCCATCTGTATCTGGCTTGAACTGTGTTCTTATGTGACCCCAGAGGTTATATATCTGTTCAAAACAAATATTGCATGCATGTAGTACTAATGCTCAATTGATTGCTGTAAGTTCACCCTTGGGGGGCAGTTTATCCAATCAACTGCAGGAAGCCTCCTGAGATGGTGAAATGCATGCGATGGGGAAAATTTGATGTTGGAGAGGTCACAGTTTATGATGACTTACGCTTGGATGTTTTTTCACAAGCCCCTACTTGATGTGCGTTTACAGAGGTAGTGACGCTAACCTGAGACTTAGGAGGCAAGTGTGTCGTTCAGACTCTACCAAGCTCCAACCTGTGACCCTGGCCAAGTGGTTAACCGTTGTGCTCCCTTGTCCATCCTAGGTGCTCACTGTGACCTTCCCCAGGTCACACTTCTTTCTGTTGTTCATTCAACAAACAGATATTAATGCCCATTCTGTGCACAGGAAATAAACAATGAGCAGCAAGCCAGAGACATTTCCTAACTTTATGAAACTCAGTATCTGGGAAAAACGTAAAGATAGAAAACAAGACCTGGCTGAGTGGAGATGGTTTTCCTGGTTGAGAACACTTAACATTATACGTATTTAACTCAGCTGTCTCCAAAACCCAAAACGTAAAAATCCAATGGAGACTTTAGTAATTGAACTTAATAAGCAAACTGTGAATAGTAGACGGAAGGAAATATGAACAAGATTAGTCCAGACAATGTTGAACAGTAGGAATAGTTTGCTATACCAAATATAAAAACATATAATTAAAATATAGTAATCAAAGTAGTGCATGTTGTCCTAGGAATTAAAAATGAAGAAAGCATGAAAATGAAGACTAAGAGGAAGCTCCAGAAACAGTCGAGGAAGAGAAGAAGGGCCCTTCAAAAAACGCTGTTGGGATAATTGGACCAAATTTTTAAAATTTATATTTGTTAAAAAATTGGACAATATTTGTTAAAATTTATAGTTAAAAATAAAAGCACACTTATGTACATATATACACACATCTATAAAGAAACGGATGAACAAAAAGTGATAGAAGATATATATGTAACATTAATATTTTGAAAAGGAATTACTAATGTTTATAGAGATTACACAATCATAAATTAATACTCAAATAATTTTTCAAAATTACACACACAGGTGAGTTAATGGCAATTTAATTTCAAATTAGATTTTAAACCATGTAAATATACTTCAACAACTGAAAGGATGAAAAATAAAAGATTGTGGAAAACAACTGGCTCAAAACAGGCCGGACTCAAGCTTAAGGTCCAACTGGGTTTACAGAAAATTTTCTCAGATATTTATGAAAAAACTAATTACTTGAGTGGGGCGTTTGTTTTTCCTAGAGCACAAAATATGGGATATGTATATATAATTATGGGTATACGTGTATATATATATGGAGATGTGTTTCTATAGGGTATATGTATATACAATATGTATATGAGACATATTCCTATATAGTTATATATAAATATTGGTTTTATTAGAAATATTGCATAACTGATAACTAAGGAAAAGATATGTTTCCTGAAGAAAACTACAAACACCTCCCTATTAACATGAATGTAAAGTTCTTAATTGGAAATTCAATCTTGTAGCATATTTGATGATACATGAAGACATGAACATGTCTTCACACAAGAATCTTATAAATAATAACAAATACAAAATATGTAATAATCTCAATAGATCGACACAAAACTCGAAAAAAATGTGCAATTGAAATGTGTATGTAAACTACTAAACTAAAAGCATAAGACTATTCCACTTTAAGCCATTTAATTTTATTCAGTCTGTTTTCCTGAGAAATTTTTGCCTTCATATATGGATACCCAAAGTTTTATTAAAGAAAATAATGTATGATAAGTTATTATGCAGCGGATTTCTTCATAAAATTTTCTTCAGAGATTTTCTTGAGGGTGTGTCGACACCATGCATTAGATATCCAAGTATTTCTTAACCCTCATGGTTGTTAAATTAAAATTATAGGAACATACGATTGTAATATAAAAAGTAAAATTTTATGTATGTGCCCACGAGTGAAAACACACACCTGCATACAGAACTTTCACTATCTCGCAACAGCCACTTATATAAAATATTAAACGTTCTGTCATAGTTCAGAGGAGAGCTCACAGGTATCAAGATAGTAAGATGTTTGCCTGGAACAAGGCTAACAGTAGATGAGAAGGCGCTTTCCCCGCTGTGATGTTGCTCACAACGTAAATCAGAGTGGCTTTTCTAAAATCGACTTCTGAGAACGACTCTCCACAAGTCAGCAATAAACATAACAAAAAGATATATAAAATGAGGAGAAGTAACATAATCCAATAGTTTGAAAGAACACTTACAAATAAAAGACAGTACCCTGTTTTCCCCTGGACAATAAGGATAAAACAAAGAGATGATATTCTAAATAAGAGTTGGTGGTACCTAAAGCGTGGATCCTGAATCCCTGGCTTGTTTGAAGTGACTAAGAAGGAACCCTCCGGCATTCGTGTAAAGAGGGCCCATATCTGTTTTAGTGCCTTGAAGCTTTACAGATGTCAGATTTACAGTTTTGCCAGGTGTCTCATGATTGTAGGCACTCTTGGGAAGCAGGAGGTGAGAAAAAATGATTTCCCATTGTGTTTTGTTCACTGCCCAATTTTTCAAAAATGGAGGCCACTATTGGGAACCTCGGACAGAATAGATAAACTTAAGATTTTAGTAAATGAGTGATGGAGCTCATTCGAGTGATCATGCATCCCAAATTCCCCTGCCCATCTGCTTCAACAAAGAGCAGTAGTGGGGGAAAATATTTGCAAACTATCTCTCTGACAAAGGGTTAATGTCAAAAATATACAGGGATCTCCTACATGGCAATAGAAAAAGAAAAAACAATAAATGGGCTGAGGACCTAAATAGACATTTTCCAAAGAAGACATAGAAATGGCCAACAGTTACAGCAAAAGATGCCCAATATCAGTAATCATCAGGTAAATGCAAATCAAAACCACAATGCAATATCACCTCACACCTGCTAGGATGTCTATTATCAAGAAGATAGATAACGAATGTTGGCGAGGATGTGGAGAAAAGAGAATTGCTGTGCACTGTTGGTGGGAACGTCAATTGGTGCAGCCACTACGGAAAACAGTGTGGATGTTCCTCAAAAATTAAAAATAGAAATACCGTGTGATCCAGCAATTACTCTTTAGGATATGAAGCCAAAGGAAATGAAATCAGGATCTTGAAGGGAGAGCTACACTCCCATGTTCATTGCAGCACTATTCACAATAGCCAAGATACAGGAACAACCTAAGAGTCCATTGATGGATGAATTGAGAGAAAAAAATGTGATATATACAAACAATGAAATGCTATTCAGCCTTACAAAAGGAATTCCTGCCATTTGTTACAAAATGGATGGACCTAGAGCACATTATGCTAAATCAAATAAGCCAGACACAGATGGACAAATAGCTGAAGTGACTTAAATGAGCGATCTAAGCTTCAAACTTATAATTGCAGACAGTGGAATGGTGGTTGCCAGGGTCGGGGGAAACAGGAGGGGCTGGTCAGAGGGTACAAACTTCCAGTTATAAGATGAGTAGAATAAGTCCCAGGCGCCTAGTGTACAACATGGTGACTATAGTTAACAATACTGTATTGTGCACTTAAAAATTTGCTAAGAGGGTAGATCTCATGTGTTATTATTACACATAATAGTAAAGGGTAGGAGGAAATGTTTAGAGGTGATGGATAGGCTCATGGCAGAGACAGTGGTGATGTTTCACAGGCATATACTTATCCCTAAACTCTCCTAGTTGTATACATTAAATATGTACAGCTTTCTGTGAGTCAGTCATACCTCAATAATTTTTTTTGAGGAGCAGTGTGGGCTATGGTGAAGCATCCTGGTCAGGGTCACAGCACACTAGGAGTGAGGGGGACCCTCAGGATGCCCCTCGATTGTGTGTGGACGCTCCTATTTCTGCTTCCCCTCTGGGGAAGGCTCTGTTCTTTTCTCCAGGTGACTGTCTGTATATCCTTTGTTATTGCCCTGGACATTAACAAATAATTTAGGAAAATCATCAATTTGTAACATTTGTTCATCATTTTTTCTTCAACATTAGTGCAAGACATTCTGGTATTAACATTTTGCCTTAAAATGCTAGTGAATCATCCTTATTTAAAGAAGTATGCATTTTCCAAACAATTCTTAGTTTTCCCTGTTGGGAAAAAAGCAAAAGTGAGAGCAGACCAAATGTGTGTAGAGTAACATTGTAGCTACACGTAAAATATAATTTACCATGTGTCCATTCTTGTGGCGTGTCCAGCAGACAATTACTGATTCTACGTTATATGTAAAACTTGCACATTTCCCTTTTATTCCAAATTACTTACAAAACTCAAATGTATATCACCCATTTACACTCGATGTGCAAACATTTGTCACAGTTAGATTTTCTCAACTTTTTAGCTTGTCTTTCTCATCATTAATTCTAAAATATCTCTTACTCTACCAAAATAAATTATGTTTGAGGTTCAAAAAAATGAGTAGATCCTATAATGAGGCCCTGTGTGATTCTAATAGATTCTTGGCAAACATCAGGCTCATTTAATTATTTTCCTGTAGGATTTGCAATAAATGAACAAGAGAAAATTGAAATAAATTACTAGTATTTTTGGTAACGGATGCGGGATTTTGGAAGAGTCCTTACCTGTTAATGTTATTGATACAGAAATAGAGAAGAGAGATTCTAAACTTAAAGAAGGGCGATTCAATATTTGGCCCTGGAATTGATCCAGATTCACAGGTTTGTTTAATATGGTTAAAAACAAAAACCAAAAACTCGTCCAGCTGTGAGGGGTTAATATTGAAGATGAAACCTCAATCATGAGACCCAATTGAAGAAAATAATCTTAAAGAAAAACATACCAGAATGACAATGGTTCAGCTAATATTGAAACACAGAATTCATGCTAATAGCAGATCATGCTAGCAAAACACATATGAGTAATTCTACAATCAAGGCAGATTGTGTGGACCTTAATGAAACTGGAAGGAAATCATGAGAAGATATTTGTGTCCATATGTAGTTTGTGTTTAGGTAAAAGCTATTAAGTGGCCAAATCTTGGTGACCTTCTCCATGGGAATCAGCACTGCTATCGATGGAAGGCGGGACTTTTCCAGTTATAACCTGAAGCGTGTGGACCAGAGAAGCCTACACAACACAGGGAGCTTCTCGCAGACTTGCACGTTCTGGGCGATGGTCTGTGTGAGGCTGCTCCCGAGTTCCCTCCCAATGGGGAGAATGTTTCTTACCTCCAGAAATTGTAGACCTGCTGAAAAATCCTTCATAAGTCACCTTATAGAAATGGAAACTTTATTCACTGGAATGTGTCTAAATTCGTCTTGATGTCTGTCTAGATAGTAGGGAAGTTGTAGGCAGGGGCTCTGCTGGCAACGTAAATGGATGACATCCTGCCTCTTTCTTTTAGTGTTTGGATGACTGGACAAGGAATCCAACTCTTCTGTACTGTGCAAAGCAACTGAACATCCCACTTCCAAGTCAAAGACACAAAGCCTAGATCTCGATTCCAGAATGAGACGGAAAGGTGATTCATGCATCTATGTGAAAGCTATAAGTTTTGTCCATAAAATATAGTACTCTTCTAGATTACTCATTTTCAAAGTCAAATGACAGTACCTACTATATAGAAGGTAATTAATAGAATGTTTCTATAGAATTCATTTAGTGGTGTAAATTTCTCTATGTGTATTCATTCAAATTTTAAATCACCTTAAGTAGATTCTCTTAATTAGGATGTTAAGACATTTTTCACCTACTGAAATTATTAAGCTTTGTGTTTTTTCACCATCTCATTAGACGTCCTTAACAACAGTTCTTTTCACTTTGACCAAATATATAAACTAGTTACTGTCATTGACTCTGTATGTTCAGAGGGGACCATTTTCTTTGTTATAATACTTTTACCAATGTGTAATACTTGATTTTTTATTTGAGATTATAAAATTACAAAACTTCTGTCACAGTTTTCTAAAGAAAAAATGGATTTTCAGGCTATATCAAATGGCCTTAGGCTTGGTTTATATATCTATATCTGCGTATCTCTCTCTAAATGTCTATTTCCATCTTTATCATCTATCAAATCTCTTAATTAAAAATTAGAGAAATAAGACGGATTTTTTGTTTTGTTTTGATTGAGAGTGGACCTTCAACTAAATTTGTAACGGGGGGAAAAAAAGCCAGCCTTCTGTGGAAAACAAATTAGAATATTGTCAAATCATATATATTAATAAATACAATTTTTTGAAAATTGATGACAATAAGGTTGATTTTATTTTTTCTGTTCAGAACTTTACAGGCTGTGGAATTTAACAAGTGTATTTAACAGCAGAAGTAGATGATGCAGCTCAGGTCTCTGGGTACGGTGGACAGCAACCTCTGAATTTCACATGCTCAGGGCTTCTTTGTTGCTGGGGGCTAGGTGAACTCGCTTTACATTCCTGGAATCATGGTCCAACAGAGAACTTTCATCTCTGCCTGTGAATCACTATGTCTTCTAGTCTCACGGCAGCAACTATAAAATTCACCTTTCCAAATAGAATACAATAGGAAGGAAGGAGCAAAGAGCTCAGAGGCACGATTTCAGGATTCAGATCTTTGAATTTACTGCTAACGGACCCTGTGATCATCAGCAACTGAATTTGACTTCCTGAATTGGTCAGCTCATAGGGTAAAGAGAGATAAAAGGATACCTATTAGAATTGCTTTGAAAGTATAACGAGCTGAGGCACAAGAAAATGCCTCGTATATTTTAACTACTATTTATTGCTTTCCTCTTGTAAACTCCAACTGGTATAAATCATACTCTTAATTATCAATGCTATCTTTTATTTTTATTCAGCTGTATCTTAAATAAAGGGATACATTTATCCCTTCCAAAAGGGATCCATTTATTATTTTATTTTTAGTATTATGTGTGTATAAACTTATTACACATGTATAATTTTATTTTCTAAATTTAAGGAAATGGTACTATGCATTACTCCTCAGGTAAAACTATGTTGAGATCTACCCACATCTGTGGTTTTATATCTGGCCAGGCAGGAAGACCTTATTAAGCTTTTTGATTTGTGGCCCAATAACTAGTCCTAAGTTTCAGGTACAGTTTTCGGGACATTTTCTCAGTGGTGTTCCCTTATTCAATAACAGTTTCTAAAGTTTACAACTTTAATCAACAAATAAACTTTACTGAACATCAAGTACGGGCCACGACTGTATGACATCAGAATTATGAAAGTTGATATGCACCTACCTATCTTCAAGGTGCTCACCGTCTGGTGGGGAGTGTGTATATGTACAGATGTGACCCCTTTAGAGCAGCTGCAAGTCCCTTTTATGATCGTCTTTGGGATGTGTGTCCTCCTTTTCTCCTGTTTCTATCCTCCTCTAAACTACCAGGTAGGGAGTGACTACATTGACACAACCTGCCTGTGAAAAGTATTTTAAGCATCACTGAGGTCCGGGGATGTAAGGACTCATCAGCCATCATGGAGATGACAAATGCACTTTGTGAGGAAAGCCAGGCATCGCTCCATGAGGAGACTTCTCCCATCTATTCTTTCCGATGGAAAGCATGTTCTCATATCTGGAGCAGGTGTTGGGGCTCAATAATTCACAGGTAAAGTCTTACTGAGCTGACACAGAAACCAGTGGTTCTCAGCTGCTCCCACCCCTGGGGGGCATTTGGCTGTATCTGGAGACATTCTTGGTTGTCACAACTGGGGGTGCTCCTGACGGTGGACAGAGTTCACAGATGCTGCTAAACATCCTACAGTGCACAGGACAGCCCCATGGCAAGGAATGCTCCACCTCAGAATGTCCTAGTGTGGAGGCTGAGACCCTGAGGCTGACTGTGAAAGAAGCTGGAGGCATTTGGGCAGGATATTCACTCCAGATCCCCTCCTGACGCCCGTGCCAGAGCCACCGCTACTGCTATGGTCGCTGAGCATGCCTCAGCCCATCTTTGCCTTCTTCATATCAAGTTAAAGAGCATAGAAGTAAATGGAGAACTACCAACGTTCTTACAGTTCATTAAAATCTGATTTTTTCGCTTTATGAACAAGGAAACTCAAGTGCTCAATGTTAAATTGTGAATTAGAAGAGTCAAAACAAAAATTTATGTCTCTAAGAGTCAAATTCCTTAGGTAGACAATTACAACCCGCTGGGATAGTGTTAACTTGGGCTAACCAACCTTCTGTGGGGTTTACCCAGCTGATTTCCTGCGCCACAGCATTCTGGCTTCCAGATCAAGGTGGTTTGTACGTCCATCTATAGAAATAAACCAGTGTGGAGAATGGATTAGAGCGGGGTCCATATTGGAGGCAGTCTGAGTAGCTAGTGTTAAGTGTGTTTTGTTTTTTAATTACTGCTGCACAAAACATGGCAGAGACCTGACGTAAGACAACATCCATTCAGTCTCCTCCTGCTTTTTACTTTTCCCTCTAATTCTGTGTTTTCATCTGCTCAAAGGATGACCCTCTTTCTGCATGCCCCATGCTGTACTCCCTCTAGCCCGGACTGCCCCAACCATTTGCTCCTCGGCAATATTGTGTTTACTTATGTGTTGCTTCAAATTTTATTTCAAGTAACAGTTTTTACCAGCAGTATTCATAATTAGAATTCTCTCCTCCTAAGACCTGAATGTTTGTAGGTAATTAAACCCAGGGGGTGACATTTTGATGACCTGAAATGCTCCGCCCTCATTCAGAAAAATGTTCTGAGTCTTTTGCACGCTGTTCCTGTCTTTACCCCATGATCTGATGTTGAAAGAGCTTTTCCTGTCTTACACTAAATGGACTGTGTGCTCAATATAATTGTCCCACCAGCAAAGAAATATTTTCAAACACAATCTCTGTATGATATTAGAAATCATCCACTGGTCCTCCGTATCTCAGAGCCAGCACTTTGTAACCATTCTCCATATCACATGGGCTTCTCTGAGATACCATGTTCCTAATTTTGGAAAGTCTTAAATTAGTGAGTCTGCCACCAAATTAAAAAAAAAGTCAAGCATTGCTTTATTGTTCTATAACGTCTTTATGTAATGATATAATTTGATGATGAATTGCATCTCTTGGAATGGAAACAGAATTGAGAGACCTTGATGTGGGAATTTTGAAGAACTGCTGATACTTATCTCTCTCAAATTTGATCCCTAAACTTCCTTAATAGCGAGAAATCCTATCTTAATTCAGGTACTACAGAGGCCAAGAGAAGTGCCTGTCTTTAACCTTATCCCAGTATCCTTACTGTTTTTATCTTCCTACTATCTATTATGAGATGAATCCAGTTCCATTGCTTAATTAAATTTGGCTCATTTCAAAATTATAATTATTTTGACAATGATACTTCAACTTATAATAATTGAATGTTGAGGTCAAGTGAATAACATACTAATGCCCTTCCAGTTGAGGATTCTTGCATAAAATAATTCACATTGGAACTCTATGAATCTGGGAACATTATAACTGTTCAATTGTGTAGGAGATGGAATCCTGAAAAAATAATTATTATAAACATGTATCTTTATGATTTATTGTGTTCTGAATCTGCCTAGAACTTCATGAGGATATGTTTGATTTTGTTTTATAGATAAACTCAAGTATGTGGCTCGAGGTAATTATTGAATGCCAACTGAGAAACATCAGAGTCATACTTAAAACGATTTGAGGTAGGACAGAGTATACGTTGTAATTAAATCAGTTGAATGTAAAATTCACATATACTATTCTGGACATACATGTTAGGAACCTATTTCCTAAAGATGTGAGTTTTTTTTTTAAATCTTTCCATTGAGGATTGTCTAAAATCCAGCCACTTCCCCGCCATGTGTGTGTTTTATTCCCTCTGCTACCACATTGTTTTTAAGAAATGATTGAAATGGAAAAGTAACAGGTAAACTTAAAATATTAGGAATATGCAATAACTGTGATCATCCAGACGTTTCATAGTTGGAATTAAGGCTATCTATTGAGCAGCAAAGTGAGAAGATTACCTCTTGGTCTCTCTCTCTCTTTTTTTCTCCTTGTCTCCCCTTTTCTTTCATTTTCGTTTCCTCCAGCATCTGTTCTTTCTCTCATCCGCACCCTCGCCCTGTCATCACTCCTGGCCCTGCCCCACACCTGTGCTTCAGCACATGCCTTCTGCTAAGTATTGCCTCACAATTAATGTGTTTGCTCCAAACGTGAATTACCCGAATGCCTCTTTCAGAACTGACCTACTTTGGAACTCATAACATTCAACATGAGGTAACCAATAAAGTGGTTTGGCATAAAAAGAGTAGTGATTTGCAGAGAGCAACATTTATGGTGGTTTTAGCTGATTATAATGTGGAGAGTTATTTAATAATCGCTATCTGATCATAGCAATTTCCTTTTAGCAAAAATCAAAACTGTGGCAGACTTACACTTCTGACCAAGACGGAATAACAGGGACTGGATTTATGCTCTTGCCTGAAACAATGAATATATAAAACCAGGAAAAATATATGACTATATGATGTATGCTTTCAAGGTACTGGATATTAGGCAATAAAGGAAAATAGTGTTTAAAAGGAAACAAACAAAGGAGCCCTATGATTTTCTGAGATTACTACCTTCAGAGAATTTCATGGCTGGGGCCCAGGGAGTGGGAACCCCGACAAAGACCAGCAGATTCCTGTGGTGATGAGATGAGACTGAAATTCAGGGGTCACCAGAGCACCAAAAGTTCACAGGACAGAGCACTGGAGAGAAGAGAGGGGCCCAGAGAGCAAACTCTGGACATCAGCAGTTGGTCCCTCGAGTGCTCAGTAAAGTACACATTATCACGCATGTTTGCGGAAAGGGCCATCTGAGAAGATGAGAGTAAAGAGTGCCCAGCGCTCACTCAAGGCTGCCAATGGGAGCTGTTCCTACCAGGCAGACCAGATGACCCTAGGATTCCTGGGACATTGGGTAGAGTAATAGCGTGGACTCTTGCTTCCACAGTGGGGAATGATTGGGCAGGACTAAATTATATGCCCCGGTCTTGCCTAACAGTCTTTAAAGCAAGAAGCAAAGGAACCAAACTGCTTCCAACCAACGTAACCACATCCTAAAACAAAGCACAAGATCGTTTATGAGAAAATGGTTATTCAGCACCCACCAAGAGAAACACAATGTCTGGCAGGCAATCAAAGATCACTAGGCAAAAAAGAGGGGCATGAGGCCCAGAATTAGGATAAAAGTCAATCAGTCAAAACTGAACTAGAGCAGACACCACTTAAAATTAAGAAAGACACTGAGACAGTTATAACTGTTTCATACTTTTCAAAATTAGAGACCTGGAAGACAGGAATAAAAGAACTCAAACCTAACACAAATTAAGTCAAAATGAATTAAGTGAATTGAATGAATTAAATGAATGAATTAACACAACTAAGTCAAAAGATCTCAACTGAAAACCTGAAACTATAACATTTCTAGAAGATAACACAGGAAAAAATATTTTAAATCTTGGTTGAAAGATTTTTTAATATACTAAAAGCATAATCCATAAAGTTTTTAAAAATAACTAAGTTAGACATCATCAAAATGAACTAGTCTTTGAAAGAGTTAGGAGAATGAAAACACAGACTTGGAATATCTTTGTAAAGAATATATCTGATACAGGATTGTTTCCAGAATGTAGAAAGATATATAAAGAATTCTCAACCCTCAACAATAAGAAAAAACACAATGCAATTAGTAACCATGCAAAAGGTTTTAACAGAAACTTCACCAAAGATAGAGATGCCAAATATACATTTAAAAAATGTTCAAATTTATTAGTTCTTCAGGAAATGCAAACTAAAACTACGGTGCACATTGCACATCAGAATGGCTACATTTTTTGAAAAGACCAGAACTAACTTTGGTCCAGATATGGAGCCACTGGCTTCTTGTACATTAGTGGTGGGAAGGTAACATTGTACAAACATGTTGAGAAAGGATTTGGCAATTTCTTTAAAATTTAAACATAAGCTTACCATATTATGTAGCTGCATGTCCTTACAATGAATATGGATGTCCATGGAAGCCTTATTGGTAAGAAGGAAAATGGTGCAAAGGTCCATCAACAGGTGACGGGAATAAACGAAATTTGATATGTCCCTACAATGCAATGCTACTTGGTATTTAAGAGGAATAAACAGTTGGTACATGTAGCAACATGGATGAATGAAAGAAGTCAGAAGGAAAGAAGTCAGAAAAAAAAAGTGCATACTCTGTTTCCATTTATGAAAATCTCGTGAAAAAGCAAACGAATCTATAGTGACAGAAAGTGGACAGGGCTTGCTGAGGATGGGGTCCTGAGAGGGGAGTCAGGGATGGGTCTCAAAGGAGCACAGGAAACTTTGGGTATCCACAAGTGTTCGCTCTCTGGATTGCCGTGCTTGCCTCACAGATGTGTACTTAGAGCTTGCCAAATTGTACACTTTCAGTACGTGCAGTTCATTGTATGCAAATTATCCCTGAGTGAAAATGAATCACTTAACTGTGTGGATTGCAAGCATGGATTTTTATGTCCAGAATTTGCTCTGAATCAGGACAATGGGGCTTTGACCTCCTTGTCTGTTAATTATAATATCAGAGATAAGTGTTTTGAAAGTCCTCCAAAAATGTCGATTTTGAGACATTTTGTGCTTTTTTTTTCTAGAACAATTCTGATAGCCATTTGTTCACAATGATGGTTGGTTATCTTTAAATTGTGAAATATAAAATCTTGCATCATCGCCCAAAACCCACAACCCCCAAAATCCACTGAACCCTTTTTACCCCAGAGAAACTTCACTACATTTAGAACATACACATATAATGGGGGCTGAGAAAATGGGGAATCAATTCATATTTTATCCTATTGAAAAAATCATGTCTAAATAGCAATGCTCAATCTACCACTTGACAAATCAGTGTAAGGGAGGGCTGATAATATTTCTAGATGACAGATCAGTTTAAAAAAAATCTCTAAATTGCCCTTTAATCAGAATAATAGCCAAGGAGAGTGAGTATCCAGGCAACCACACAGACATGCTGGAGCTACGAGAAGGCTTCCTCCAACCCCAGGGAGAGAAGCAGTCCGTTCTCCTCTTCCTGATAAAAGTGTTACATGTGATCACATGTATTTTGGGGGGTGAATATAAATGCTGGGAACTACCTTTTAAACCATCATGTAACTGTTCAGTGTGCTGAAATGTTGTGTGGCATCCCCCTATCCAAATGTTCTTCACAGCACGTACGGCCGTCTTCATAACACACGACTCATTGTCACGGGAACTCCTGAAAACACCAAAAAACTAATCATAGCTGAGAATCTGTCCTTGAAGCTCTCTGCAAAGCCCTTCTCCATAGATAATACCAGGTCACTTTGGTGTATACAAGCAAGCGAGACTGCTCATGTGTCAGGGAACTTTTAACGCAAAATACTGACTTTCTTGTTTCTTTTGTTTGTTTGTTTGTTTTCCTGCTTTTGTGTGACTCACAGGATTTCCTTACTTCATCCAGGCATCCATTTTGCTTGAGGCAAAAATCACCCACTCAGAAGGGTATTAATTAGTACATATTCCCCTTTCTGTCGTGAGTGAATGAATTGCAGTCCTATCCCTGAACGGCATTATTTCTTAACAAAGGAGAGGTTACCCGTGTTGCACAAGCACACACACACACCAAATCAAGGAAATTCTTGACTGATTATGAGGCAATCTGCTTTGAAGTTATGTTGCAGTGTTAGCCTCTGCTTTGCTCAGAGGATCTCCTCTAGGCAAAGCTCATGGAAGGGGCATCACCATACGGGGAGAATGGTGGCTTCAGGGGCCCCTAGACCTGGACTCAGGTAGAGATTCTGTCACGTATCAACTGTGTAAACCTGGATAAGGCACACAAATGTTGAGTCTTCACGTTCATGTTTAGAGATAAATATCATCTTAAAAGATGGTGTAAAGACTAAACGTTGTAACAGAAAATCCTGGTGCATCTGACAAGAGTTTGAAAATGTTCAGTATAACATAATCATTGCATTATAATTGTCAGGGGCTAATTAAATTTTTTCTGTTTATTCCTTAATCTTAGATAAATATTGATATTAAAATAAGATAAAGCAAAATTATCATTTGTTTTTTCTACTGTTATTGTATCTTACTTCTTAACTTTATTTGCACAATAATTTTTATTGAATTAACTATTAGACAAATAAATGGACAAAATTGTAAAAATTAAAGTGCTTTACCTTTGAATTTCCCCTTGGACTATCATTTGCTTAATAGTATTTACCTTTATTCATGTATTCATTTGTTAAATAATTACAAAGTTCTATTCTGCAATATGCTAGGTGCAAGGACTATAGCAATTACTAAGTCTGATTTGGTTCAGGCATTATGTCATTTACAGTATAATGGAAAACACAGATATTATGCAATAATAATAAGCATAAGAGCAAATAATTGAGTGATAATTAGGAGTAATGTAGTGAGCTATCAGAATATATAATAGGCAGCTTTAATCTCCTCTGTGCTGCTGAAGGACAATTAGGAAAAGATCTTTGGTAAAAGTCGTGATAAGGACTTTGGTCTTAGCTACAAAGGGCGCCAGGAGGGTGACCACTGAGAGTTTGGGGCAGAGGGTTGTAAGGATAATATTTTCTTTGTAAATAAGGTTACTTTGATGACTTTGTGTGTTAGAAAGGTGCACTTGTGATTGCAGGCAGACTAAGAGGTTATACACTAGACTGGTGGCTTAGAATGAGCTAGTAAAATGGAAGCTGCGAGGAATAGATGTGAGAGGATGTAGCATACACAGAATTTGGTGATTTATTAGATTTGGAAGTTGAAAATGTCAAGTAGAAGATGACAACTTGAGTCACAAATACATATGTAGGTTAAAGTGATTATGGGTCCACAGATGTGGATAGAGTGAGGCATGGTAATATGGTAAAACAAAGCACATTGATAATGCAAAGAACCTGTTCAAGGAGCTTGCTTGTGCTTTCAGGATCTATTCAGATCTATTCCTGCGTGTGCTACTTGTATTTGGTTATGATGTGCAAACAATTACTGATGGTTTGTCCAGATTACGTGGTTACCTGGTGCCTGCTGGTCATATACCTCTCTCTCCTGGGGCATGGTGGCAAAGCAAGGTGTGGTCATTAACGTGAGCTTGGTTATCAGGAAAACAAGATTGCAAAATGGCTGAGGTCTCCCTGTGATCCACTTAGGGCTTTCCTGAAGCCCTGTGAATTATCCTAGTCTGTCACAAAAACTTGTAGCACTGTTGGATGGACTAAATTACGAAGGCCAATTGGCAAAGACTGTTGCTCTGGAGACAATACCAGCTGTAGCACCACCCCCGCCCACAAATTCACGTGTTGACACATAACCCCCAAGGTGAATGAATTTAGAAATGGGGCTTTTAGGGGTGATTAGGGCTTGATTAGGTCATGATAGTGGGGCCCTGAGATGGAATTAGTGCCCTTATAAAAATAGGAAGAGACATGTGATGTCTGTGTGTGCACGAACCAAGGAAGGTCATTGAGGCCATCACCAGCAAGAGCCCTCACCAAGAACTCGACCATGTCGGCATCTTGCCCCTGGAGTTCAGCCTCCCGAACTGTGAGAAATCTGTTGTTTAAGCCGCCCAATCTGTAGCATTCTGTTACAGCAGCCTGAATTGAATAAAACAAGAGTCTGTTTTGCTCTGAGATTCACTCCAAGCTGATATTGTGGCTCATTTTCTTAGTGGTTAGAAACAAAAGGGATAACAACTTGTCCGATACAAGGGTACTTCAGAAATTTGTTAGAGGTTGCAAGAGCTTTTATTTTAATGGAATTTGTTTCTCGTCGTCTGGAACACATGTTTACTATCAAAGCATATAGGAAACCTGCCACTTCCAGCCTTCCAGGTAATGTCAGCATGATGTCATCAGCATAGGAGATCACCAATATGCCCTGTGGACTTACAGAATCAGAGGAGCCCCTTTGGAATTAATTATGACACAGAGCCAGAGATCTGATATAACACCTTAGGGTTCCATGCTTATTGGAGTAGGAAAACAAAAGTATCGGCAGGATAAACAGTTTACCATATGTCAGCGCTTCCAGTAAGTAAAGTAAAATTGGACCATCAGATGCAGTTGAAGGAACCAATTGATTAATCCATTTTATAAAACATGCCGAGGGGGTTAGTTAAACATGGGTACAATGAAAACCACCAGATCTGCCTCTTTTAAGACTTTTTTGAAGACACTGATCCTTATGGTTTCTCCAGGACAATGTTACAGCTTTTATTTACTTATTTATTTATTTGAGGAAGATTAGCCCTGAGCTAACATCTGCTGCCAATCCTCCTCTTTTCTTTGCTGAGGAAGACTGGCCCTGGGCTAACATCCCTGCCCATCTTCCTCTACTTTATATGTGGGATACTTCCCACAGCATGGCTTGCCAAGCGGTACCATGTCCGCACCCGGGATCGGAACCAGAGAATCCCGGGTGGACTAAGCAGAACATGCACACCCAACTGCTGAGCCACCAGGCTGGACCCTATTTATTTGTTTTTACTTTCAAGAGGCAGGGGTCTTCACTCTTAATTTGCTATCAAATTATTCTTTCTTTTACAAGTCAGCAAGGTAAATATGGCAGCTCTTCCATTTACTGACATTATTATTCCAAAACTCCATGAAGTGGGAAATAGCCCAGTGATGGGGCAGGGAATCTACGGGGTCTACAAGGAGAAAGACCTAAGACAAAATTCCACTTGTCTGCAACCCATAATCTGACATTCTGACCAGACAGACCACAGATCTGTTCTTTCCCTAGCATTCCATTTATTTTAAAGTCTGTGTGCAATAATACCTCAAATGCTAGATATTTCTCTTTAATGATTGTATATTTTGTATTTTTGATATAGTGTGTTAATATGCAGTACCCCAGGTAAATGGATACAGATGCGAAGACCTGAATGTTAATGGTGTTATGGCAACATCCCTCCCAAACTGGGCTCAAGTGGAGTTTGACCTGTGATGTGACTTAGGTCTGGCACCTGGATGAATGACAATTTTTCCAGCTGGCCTCTATCATACTGATGTTTTCAGGTGTAAAATTCAAGGAAGACTTTAGTGAGATACTCATCTATTTTGGAGTATTTCTGTGTCAAACTATTCATGTCTGTTCCCTTCCATTGATTGTAAACATGCTCACCTGCTCTCTGATAATTAAATACAACCCATGATCTTAGTATCCCCTTTTAAATCAGAAAACCCATTTCACCTGAATCCTCTACCTTCGTTAAATAGCAATTAAAGCATTTTTTCAAGGATAATGCAACCCCTCTCAACAAATATTTACTTATCAATGTTTTCATAAAAGAAGTACATTTTGAGACTAAGAGATGGATTTTCACATCACAAATGAATCATTCTTATCAAAGACTTTGAGTCACTTTCTACACTTCATGGCAAATAATTTCGAACATCTCAGGTTAATTTAGCTGTGAGTACCACTGACTGCAGATTGCACTGAGTCAACTGAAGCAGATTTTAAAAACTCACAGAAATTTGAGTTATCAGTTTTAATCTGGAATTTCCTGAAACTCCACCAGTTTAAGCGATTTCAGTGTAATCTAAACTCTCTTCTGTCCTCCTAAGATGGCATTCTCATAGGATCCATTCCCATACACATTCTTCAGAAATTCACTGATACAAATTCAAAACATTTTGCACTGTCCTGTGTTGATCAATTTTGATGGATCAGTGCAGGTAGAAGCCATATGGTGGGTGTTGGGATGTGTAGATATCTCTTCCAAGGTGTGTAGATATGAGAGGGAGCAGAGAAATAGAGGAGCCACTGGAATGCAATGTGGGCTCTAAGAGTTGGCGTTTTATTTGGTTCTGATTTTTAAGATAAAAAACATCAGTATGTGTTACTGCTAAGCATTGTTTACAGAGGAAGAGAATGAAATTAAGGGAATAAGAGAGTATAGTGGCATGATCATGGAAGGGATCCAGAGAAAACATGCAGAAACTGGACTAAGAAAAGAAAAGGAAGGAGAAAGGGAGGTATAAGGATGGAATCAGGTACGGACATTGATTGGCAAGCATTGAGCTGAAGCTGTTGAATGGGTTGTTTACGACAATTTATTCACTAACCAAGCAATATTTGTCTAGTCCTACTCTGTGCCAGATGCTACACTAAGCACTGGAGATAGTGGTGAAAAAGATGAGGTACCTGCTTTTTTTAGAGTTTACATTGCATGTTAAAAAAAATAAAAGGTCTCAGACTAGTTAGGAATGAGAGGAAGCCATTTGGGTCTTCCAGGTGAAAACTTGCATCAGTCAGGGTCAGGGTCCAAAAGAATGATATAAGCAAAAGTCAGTAATTGTTTTGTTTGTTTTGTGTTTTTTTCCAAAGGAGTGGAGGAACAATGATCTGATAGTCGATTGGTTATATCGTGGATAATTCTACCTCCACTTACAGTCCCTGGGATACATGAGCTATCAAAGAATAAATAGGTTCAGTAGTCAGGGTTTCAGAAGGAACACAGGTTGCTTGGGAAGAACGAGTGGGAAAGAAGGAGCTGGGTTTAATGAGGATTAGAGCCAAAGAGATGATGGAAGACTAGAGGGTGACTTCATGCAATATCCCCATGGATTGCAACCACTTTGAAAAGATCAGCCTGCAGACATGGAAAGATTTGTTGTGCTGAGATGAGCTTTGTTTTGGCATAATAACTTTATGTTGCAGTCACACCAGGTTTCTTTGTATTAATCTCTCAGATTCAGGGAAGGAGTAAACCTTCCCACAGGATGTTATAGCTGGAAAGCATCTTGGAAACAACATGCAAACACAGGTTTATTGACTTATATCTGCATTTGTAACCATAGCTCTCTGTCAGCTAGTTTTTATTTGTTGCCCAAGTAGCGTGAGTATCTTACTTAGAAACACAGGGGCAGATAACAATTGATCTACCCCAAAATGAAGATACTTTCCTGTAAAAGGAAAATAATTGGAGGGGGAAGTGTAAGGATGAGTGGAGAAAATAACTGCTTTTTTTTCATCATAAGACTTTAACTAAACTCTGCTTTTAAATATATCTACGTGTATTATGCAGACAATAATAAAAAACTAAAATGCGATAAAGTGACAGCAAGAAAGAAGAAACAGAGTAATCCGCTCTGTGTTTAACTTGGCCAAATTTGGGCACATGGAAGACAGGCCATGTGTGGGCTCAAAGACAGGAGCAGGTGACATAATTATAAACACGGCAGTCAGTTCTGGACCTCATAGGGATCAATATTTAAGGCAAAGCAAGGGAATGTTTCTGCTTCCATCTATACTGTGTTAGATTGTATCAGATCAATTTTCTTATCAAGAACAACCAAAATAACTGGATAAAATGCACAAAACCCTCAACTACTTGAGAATATTAGAAAGCAATCGATGGATTAGGACTTGAGGAGGCCAGACCCTAGAGAAAAGGAAACTGACAAATACTGAGCCTGGAATTCTGCGTGGAATTTCCTCTCTAAACTTTTGCCAAATTCTAAGCTGCTGAGGGGTGAATGACCAAGAAATGGAAAGGAGAATAGTGGCTGAGAAGCTAAACCCTAAGGAGAGAAAAGTAGGTACTCTGGCCAGAACCACGAGCATCCGTAAACACTCTTAAAGGGCTGCATCTGAAAAGTAGACAATGGTACTGAAAATAGACAAACTCACAAAGCCACTTCTATCTCTTAGTGCATCAGAGTGAGCTTCTGCCTGTGTAACTGTGGACTGGAAGAAAACCAAGTACGGTCTGGA
Organism: Equus quagga; assembly: GCF_021613505.1. NCBI lineage: Eukaryota > Metazoa > Chordata > Mammalia > Perissodactyla > Equidae > Equus > Equus quagga. The sequence goes on along the minus strand of NC_060278.1, from coordinate 30,187,060 downwards.
GAAAGAGAACTTTATAGAGAGGATCTTCTGTTGCCCCACGTCCAGCCTCCAATAAAAATTGCTTGACATCCAGGAGTAGACGTACAGGTAAAGCAAATCATAGTTATCTATCTCAAATTCTTAAATATGATGAATATGTTTAAGAAATGAGATAACTAGATGGAAAATTTCACCAGAGAACTATAATCTATAAAATAGAACCAAAGGGAAATTATAGATCTGTACTTAACTATTATTGAATTTAATAATCCAGCCGAGGTGTTAATAGCATATTAGAAACAGTAGAAGAGAGTATTAGTAAAAGGAATTACAGGTCAGGAGAAAATATACAGAATAAAACACAAAGAGAAAAAAGGATGGGAATACGGAAAAACGGTCACAAGATATGTGTGAGCCTCGGTGAAAAACCATAACACATATGGGATTTCATTCCCAGAATGATTGGAAAGGCAGAGAGAGAAAAAGACTGAAGCAATATTTGAAGAAAGGCTGTTCAAATTTTTTCCATATCTGACAAATTAATTCATGGATTCAAGAAATCACAGATTCAGCCCCAAGCCAAAGAAATATAATGATAATCACACCTTGAGACACAATGGTGAAATTCCATAAAACAAAGAGAGAAGGAATAAAATTAACCCTTAAAATCATCCAGAGCTGTTACCAGAGATTATCTTTAAAGGGAATAAAACAAATGATGGGAGGTTAAAGAAAATAGAATAGGTTCTTTAAGCCAAAAATAATAAAAACAAACTGTGAAACTAGAATTCTACACTCAGTGAAAATAGACTTTAAAAAATGAAGGTGGGCTAGCCTGGTGGCATAGTGTTTAAGTTCACAGGCTCCACTTCGCCAGCCCAGGGTTCACTGATTCAGATCCCAGGCATGGACCTATGCACAACTCAACAAGCCACGCTGTGGCAGGCATCCCTCATATAAAATAGAGGAAGATTGACCCAGATGTTAGCTCAGGACCAATCTTCATCAAAAAAAAAGAAGCTGGGCCGGCCTAGTGGTGTAGTGGTTAAGTCTGTGTGCTCTGCTTTGGCACCCCAGGGTTTATAAGTTCCCATCCCAGGTTCAGACCTACACACCACTCATGAAGCCATGCTGTGGTGGTGTCCCATATACAAAATGGAGGAAGATTGGCAACAGATCTTAGCTCCAGGCCAATCTTCCTCACCAAAAAAAAAAAGACCAAATAAAGATATTTTCAGGCAAACAAAATCTGAACTAATTGACATATCAAAATGAGTTCTTTGGCAGAAATGAGGTAACTCCAGAATTTTGATTATTCAGGGAGAAATGAAAAGCCAAGAAGGATACCATGCAGTTAATACTAAATAACTGTTAATTATCTCACTTACAACCATACAAGTATGTGGTGTTGAAAATAAGATTTTTGCCCATCTTGTTGAGGAAGAGGGAATGAGGCATGGACCTCACAGCTGAAGTCAGGCTCCTGTCCTTCCGGCAGTTAAGTACTCCTGTTCCTCTCCACATTCATGCCTCAGGGTGTGTGGAATGATTCTTCCTCAGAACTGCCACTAATCTTTCTCATTTAATACACCAAACTTGTCTGAATAGTGAAGAAAATACAATGGACTTCAAAGCCACAGTGAAATCCCTGTGGCCTTCTGGACGCCCTGACTTTCTCACCCTTAAAGATGAAATGGAACTTCTGAGCCAAAAGCTTCTGCTCTGGTCCCGCGTCTTGCTGATTTTCTTTATTTCTAGTCATTGAGCTGCCTTAGCACCAAACTGAGACAACAGTCCAGAACTGCTCTTTTTTTTTAACCCCAAGAGTCTTGTTTCCTTGACACCCTCTTCCAGCAGTTTGAGAGGCATAAGATTGGAATAAAGGCCCTAAACTAGAAAATTGTGTGTAATTAACGATCTCTCACCTCATTGTCTCCTTTTGGGATGCACAGTAACTTGTGTCTTCAGATTTGTTTGTATATGCAAAAACAAATAATTTCAAAATGATGGCAACTTGACTTCCAGACAAGATGGAATAAATGCATTCCACTCTGTTCTTCCAAAGGGTTACAGTTAAAAACCTTTGACAATATACGTAAAACAAATATCACAAAACTCTTAAAGATGGAGAATGAAAAGTCAGACGGGCTAAGGATATGGAGATGTGGGAAAAGACACAGTGGTGGGTTCCTTTGTTTTATTACCTCCATATGAGAAACACTGCCTCCTATGTATCCCAGTTTGGAGAAGCCCTTAACTCTGAAATGCAGTGGTGGAGAGGAAAAAAAGGCCCGAGGAAAGTCCACTTTGTCGCGCCAAAGGGGCCTGCCAGGGGTGGCCAGCAGGATGGAGTCTGACAAACCCAGCCTACCCCAGCTGAGCACCAGGAAATGGCCACACTCACTCCCTTCCTCACTGGGCTCCGTGTCTGGCAGGGAGTGGAGTGGAGCCTGTGTCCATCTCTGCTTTGCTGTAGCAAGGAAGAGCTTCTTTCCCTCCCGGGTGGAGGGGGAGGATGGTTAGGGAGGGGACGAGCTGGGGAAAGGGGTTCTTTAAGGCACTGTATGAAGGCTGAGGCAACCTCCTGAGTGAGGGGCTGACAAGAACCAACACAGCCAAAGACTCGAGGACTGAGCCTCAGTGACCCCGCCACTAAGACTGCAGATCAGCCTGGCCCAGCACACTCACAGGGTCACCAGAGAGAACTGCAAAGGCTTTCACACGGACCTTTGAACCACAGTCCACAAAGTGTCCAAGGCTAGTGTGCTAGACCGAAGCAGGCTGACTACCAATAAAACAGAAAATTTAAAAAGGAACCAGAGTCTCGTAACACAATACCCACAATGTCCAGGACGCAAGCAAAAATCATTTGCATACCGAGAAACAGAATTTCTCAGCGCTAATGAGAGCACACAAAGGACAGACAGGGGCAGTGAAGGAAGCAGATGCTCTAATTATCTGACAGGGTTTGTTGTCTTCAAGTAGTGACTTGGTGACTAAAAAAAAACTTGATAAAAACGTGAGCTGTTTTGCTGTGGAGAAGGAAACCTGCAGGTATGAATAACCTCTGTGGACCCTTAATTGGACATCGTATAAGTAAACTGAAGGCTCTTAGAAATTGATTCTGAGTTTGAAAGATTAAACCTATGGAGACAACTTATTCAACAAATATGCCGGCGAGATGCCTACGAGGGAGAGTAAATCTAGGAACGTATAATCGGTCCGTAGAGATGAGACATGGCCATGGATTACACAATTTAGGCAAACCCTAGATTATATATGCCCAAATACACAGCCTCGTGCGTGAATGAGTGGCCAGGGGAAATCTATTCTCGTCTTCTAAAAGTCCATGTGGGAGATGGGAGGTGATCCTGATGGACTGAGCCACACACGATGCATTTTTATGTTTGTGATTTCAAACATACACAAACATCCCTGCTCTCACACATCTCTATAGCCGTCAGAAGGAAGAGAGTTAGGGAGGAAAATCTCCACCAGTCACAATACGCGCCACCCAAAATAGCGGGTGCTTGCATATCGCTGTTCAGAAAAAAAATAGTTCTTCAGTATAAATTAGTGCATGGTCACTAAAAATGATCTAGATAGTGCAGAGAATTTGTAAAAAGTAGAGCCTATGTGCTTTTAATCACAGTCGCAGTGAGCCTGTTGTCTTTTCTTCCCATCTATTTTTTTTTCCCTAGGTAATTTTTCTATCCTCTGTTGTTGACATAACTTAATTAACCAGATGCCTGGGAGATATTTTTTGTCTTTTCACAGAAAATGTCAGAGTAGAGTGAAAATGAAGGATCCCATTATAGGTCTGGATTTAATAATGGAATGAGTCCACAGCCAGAGGTGATACAGTTTCTCCACCACAGCACCAAGTTCACACCCGTACAGAGCCTGCATAGACGGTTCAGATTATCATGCCGATTCTTGGACATGGAAGTGGCTGTGTCCATGCTGGACAAGAGAGCAGTTAAGGAACACCTATCCAGCCAACAGAACTACCTTCTCGGTCACATCAGGGGAAAGGACAAGGTGTTAAGAATTGTCAATTCCTCCGTCAGTAGCAATGAACGCACACCACTTGAGACAACCGTCGGTTTCTTACAGAGTTTAACGTGTATCTGCCCTATGATCTGACAACTTAATCTCTGGATATTTGTCCTGGAGAAATAAACATATAAGCACACACGCAGGCACATTCACAACTTAAATAGGAATATTTATTGCTTATAGTAACTTTATTCAAAATAATCAAAACAGTAGGAACAGCCCAAATGTCCATGGAGGGGAGGCATGACTAAGCCAACTGTAGTTTATTCAAACAAAGAAACGCTTCTCAGCAGGATGAAAGAAGGAGCTGACAAACGCAACCACATGGACAGATTTCAAAACAACATTTGCAGAGTGAGAGAAGTCGGATGCGGAGGAGCACAGATGTCCTATCCCATTTATGTGAAGCCCAAAAACAGGCAAAAACAAATCTGTGGTGATGGAAACCAGGAGGATGGCCTGTGGAGGGTGGGAACCCATGAAAGGGGCCCAGAGGAACTGACGTGAGGGAATCTCTCTTCTTGAGGGTGGTGGTGACATGGGTGCATGCATTTCCTGAAACTCATTCAAATTGCATGCTTCAGATCTGTGCAAAAAGGGAAGAGAGAACACAGAAAAGTCTAGGAGAGGAGAGCAGGCATTAACGGAGAAAATACAACCAAGAGGAAAAAAGAAAGATCATTGTGTCTAGAGAAAGAAGTCTTTTCCTCCAGTCTGTTGGTCACAATGAAAGAATAGGTAAAAGCTTAGTAATCTCTTTCATGAGAAAAGAGGCCACCCTGGACTGTAATGGGCGTTCCTGATGAACAGCGCAAACCCTAGGTGTTGTGGTAACATTCTCACTGCCCGAATTGAATGGGAACCTTAAAGACAAAAACCAAAGACCCCCCTCCCTGCAGAATGTGGGCAGGGCTTTTTATTCTCCTCTCTCTCTTTCTTCAGAGGCCATTTTCAGAATCTTATTGAGACTATACATCTGTTATGGACTGAATTGTGTCCCCCAGAATCCCCCTCCCCAGAACCTCAGAATGTGACTGTATTTGGAGATGAGGCCTGTGAGGAGGTGATAAAGGTGCTTATATAGAGAAGATGAGAGACAGAGATCACAGAAGAGAGGCCAGGTGGGGACACAACAAGAAGGTGTTCTCTGTAAGCCTGCTTGTCCTCACCTGGCACTGAACACTCCAGCTCATTGATCTTGGACTGCCAGCCTCCAGAACTGTGAGAAATAAACATCTATCGTTCATAAGCTACCAGCCATAGTACTCTGTTATGACAGCCCAAATGGACTAAGACAACATCTTGGTTGTCTTACTCTTTCTTTGCCCGGGTACCTCCATTTACTCTGGGATGCTCCAGTGGAGCCACATGGCTGCGTCATCCAAGAAGCAGGTTCCTTAGACTCTCGTTGCACAAGTCCTGCATACTTTCTCTGCCAACTGAGCAGAGGAGTTTGCTGTTATGAGCTGGAATTGATGCCCCGGTTTTCTGTGCCTTTTACTGAAAACTTCATCAGGAGGGTACATATCAACAACTTTTCTGGTGATTTTCTTTGTGATGCATATGAACAGAATTAGCCCTCACTAACCTTTTTAATATTGAACTAGTCATTTTATCCGACAGTTTCTAACAGCATGCAGAATATCTTTATACAGCATTAACGCACTGCCTTTTAATGACTTCAGACAGAGAGGTGGAATGTCTTTGGTGAGACAAGAAAATATATATTGTTGGGAGAGAGAGTGGAACCCAACTGTGCCAGCTCTTCTGTTTGAGCCCCTGAATAATCTCAAGATCAGTCTGGGCTTCCCAGAGGCTTTGAAGACTAGCCACCTTTAAAGGATACAACATAAATTTTCCACCTGTTATAAATCACCAGGGCCACTTATCATGGTGTTGGCCAGTTTAACGTATTAAATGCTTTATAAAAAATTCACTGTCATATCCAAATCATTGGAAGTTCTGAATAGTCACTTCTTCATAATTTTTGACAAATGCTTGTTAACGCTTACCATTGGCCAGGCATTGTTTTAGAGCTGAGAAATATAGCAGTTAAAAAAGAAAAGAAAGGAAGGAAAATACGTCTGCCCTCACAGGCATGTCGTTTTAGTTGAGTTTGGTGGATAATCAACAAATAGACTAGTTTGTATGTGATACGTCTGGAAAGTAATCAGTGCTTTAGAGGAACATAGAGCACATTTTGGATCATATCAGAAGGCAGGAGTGGAGCGTGTCTACCTCAATTTACATGTCAGCAGGTTCTCTAATGTGATGTATAAAGCACAGATTTACAAGAAGCGTGGAAATGAGCACACAGTACAGATATCTAAGAAACGGGCATTGACATTAGAGGGAGGAGGAAGTAACTTTCTAACAGCATGCAGAATATCTCTATACAGCATTAACGCACTGCCTTTTATTGACTTCAGACAGAGAGGTGGAATGTCTTTGGTGAGACAAGAAAATATATATTGTTGGGAGAGAGAGTGGAGCCCAACTGTGCCAGCTCTTCTGTTTGAGCCCCTGAATAATCTCAAGATCAGTCTGGGCTTCCCAGAGGCTTTGAAGACTAGCCACCTTTAAAGGATACAACATAAATTTTCCACCTGTTATAAATCACCAGGGCCACTTAATCAAGATAATAAACGAGGCCAGTGTTGGGTTAAAACAGAAGAGTGAGTGAGAAATAGCAGATGCGAGCAAAGAGGTGGTGGGGGCCTGTATCATGTAGGTGCTTGTGGACCGTGAGAAAGAATATTCATTTTATTCTGAGCTGTGAAGCCACTGGACCATGTGGAGCAGAGAAGTACCGCTGAATGGCTTCTGTCTGTAAGGCTCTCTCCAGTTGCTGTATAGACAGTAGACCCTGAGTGGCGATGACAGCAGACAAGGAAATCAAGTGATGTGGCTATATGCCAGCTGGATGTGCAGTGGGAAGAGTCAGCTACTGTAAAGGAGGGATCCACTCTCTTCGCCGATGTTTTGGGTTTGCACATGGAAATAAAAGAGAAAATAGCTGGGAATCTCAAAGCATGCGGGCTGAAGAACTGAATGAGTGGGGTTGCCATTCAGGGAACAAAAAGAAGTAACACACCGGAGTGTGATACTCAGAGAGAAATGCACGCTATGAACAAGAGGGCAAATATCCAAATTGGCCTCATAAACTATGAGTAAATGGGCATTCTGATAGGGGGCACACAAGGGAACATGGAACCTGAAATTGTATCCAGGACACCCATTTGGCCATGTTTCACATCTATAACGTGTCCTTCTCCCGCTTCTCCATCCTGACCGAGTATGGGTTACGCCTTCAGAAAATTGCTTCTCTTGTTTTTTTGTTCCCGCTAGCAGACCTATTTCCCATGTGCAGTGCCCTGCTCTCACAGCGCTTCTGGCTGCTTGAACGAGCAGGGAAGAACATTATGATTACCAGACACCATCTGGGAAAGGAAAGGAGGTGACAGACTGTGTTGGGATGTGACAGTCAGGGGCAGGGTGGCCCCTCTGGGACAAAGTTGTGCTCCCTGAACACAGTAGAACACAGAGGCATTCACCTCACCAGGCTCAATCTGTCTGCCTTCAGCCCACATTCCCAAAGCTACTGATCCATTGCCAGAGAGAATCTGAGGCCACATTCCTCTTTCTAAAAATGTGTATTGGGCTGGCCCCATGGCCAAGTGGTTAAGTTCACACTCTCCACTTCGGTGGCCCAGGGTTTTGCCAGTTTGTATCCTGGGTGCAGACATGGCACCGCTCATCAGGCCATGCTGAGGCAGCATCCCACACAGCAAAACCAGAAGGACCTGCAACTAGACTATACAACTAGGTACTTGGGGGGCTGTGGGGAGAAGAAGAAGAAGAAAAACAAAAGAAGATTGGCAACAGATATTAGCTCAGGTGCCAATCATAAAAATAAAAATGATTCAAAAGAAAGAAAAACGTCTATTAACAACCAGACCATGCCACCACCCTCAAGAACGAATGCACTGAGTCAGATTTACTAAGCCTCCTGAACAGAGGGGACACCCTCAGCGGCTGTGGTTTATGAATTCCCAACGGCTCTCCATTTCTTCTCTTTGCAAGGTGTCTCCACCGCATGGCTTTGTCTCCTCCCTCTTGCTATTGTTCTTCACCTTGCACATAGTAGGCATCTCAAAATGACTATTGAAATCTTAGAATATTGATCATGAGTGCCAGGATCTGAAGAAATCATGGTGCTAAACTAACTCATGAAAAGTGAGAGAAGGAGATGACATTAAAATCCCTCGAACACACTGATTTCCATGTTCTTTGATTATAACTCAGATTCTTCTAAGAAAACATCAATCCAACACAGAATTCCTTGGTGACAACTCAGAGAAGGCTTAGCTTTGGTTGAAAAGTGTAAGTTTTCCCCTCCAGCCCCTGCCCTGCAGACTCCAGTGACAGCCCACAGGGTGGGGTAAGAGAACACTGGGGTCTTGTGAGCTGACCTACCAGCATGTGTATCCCTTCGTCCATCCCCTGTGAATATGGCCTCAGTCGTGGCCAAGTCTGACTGAAGGGGCTGGGTGAGCTGGCCCCCCTCACCACCACCCCGCAGTGATGCTCAGCGGGGAGCAGGAGAACAGAGTTTGGGTGGACAGCTCGTCACTTTTTCTGGATATCAATTCCAAGCTTATAGTAATTATTTGGACTTAAAATGGCATGATTATAATTTTTATGTTAGGTCAACTTTTTCCTGATGAATTACATTGACATCTTTATATCTTTCCTGAACTTTCTCTAAATCACAGTATAAAATGTGATTTCTCTGAAGTTTCACAGGAGCTTCGCTCAGACGACCTGTGCAGGTGCGTGACTTTCCAGCTGCACACATGGAGCTTGCATCTTCCTGAGTGTCATGCCTTGTGCTCTTACTAACTCTTGTGACAATTACTTTTTATAGATCTTAAGTCAGAGAGGTCGTATGGTGTTTATGCTAAGATCTCCATTTTGCTGAATACTATGTATAAAATCATGTCATTTTTATTTTATCCAGTGATGACTTTTCTGACAAATATCTCTCAATTATAGAGTCTCATTTTGTATTGATATAGAGGTCAGATTCCAATAATAAATGCAGGCAGGTCATAATAAGTATATGCAAGCTTATAATCCCAGTTCATCATTTTATACCCAGAGTCCCAAAATTATAAAACCATCCTGATGTGAGAAGCACTTTAGAAAGTATTTCCAGCAAAAAAAAAAAAATTAATATAAAGCCAAAGACAGACAGGTATAAGAAAAGAGCATTTTATGAAGACTATTTTGACAGTGTATTAATATAATTTATTAAAATTCTAATAATCTAAATTACCTTAGAATCATGTATATTTGGGGATGACTATATTCATAGAGAAAAGAAGTACGCTAGTAGCATTTGATGTTCAACTTACGTTGACTATTTCTTTACTTAAATAGAAGCACATTTCCTTTGGCATATTTGTTCCTGTATGTTTATACCTAGGTGTGATTTATAATGTGCGTTTGTACATTTTTCCAAAATAAAAGAATACTTAATGTGTAAATATTTCATATATAAGGGAAATTATATATATATATTAATGTCATATATATAAAGATCACTTTTATATATATGAATACAATTTTATTTCTCCTGATTATAAAATATAGTAATTTTGGAAAATACACAAAACATAAAAAGTATGTTAAATTTAAAATATAATAAATATAAAATCACCTATAATCTCCACATATTTGTGTTTCAATCTCTGATTTTTCTTGTTAAATAAATTTACAAACTCTGACTTTTATTCTATTCACAGTTTGTCCTATACAAACTTATTATTCTAAATTGTGAGTAGCAGCGTACTCACATGCCTGCTAAGTCTTCACCCACTGTGCTATTCTCAATGTCATTGCTGGAAAATGGTTGCAAAGTTAGAAAAATATATCCTTCTGTTATCTTTTGGTGATAAACCAACATACACCATATCCAAGGGGATGAATCTCGTGTCTTCTCATTTTGGTGCCTTAGCTGATGCAGCAGAGTTGAGAATGCAACTCCCAACCGGCTACACCCACACAGGCTTGTCCGTCCTGCATCTAACCTCCAGCAAAAACGCTTCTGAGAAATGAGGAAAGGAAAAGGTTTCGGGCAACTTTCCTGTGTAGCAGGCTTAATGTGCTTTGACGAGTGATAGAAACCTGAAAGTCGTGATCTTTCAAGGAGAAGTTCTGCTAGTTCAATGTGTTTCTCCAGTTTTTCCTTCCATTATTAATTATGGGTAGTGCATTTCCAAAATCTGATTCATTGTATCAGAGTCAGCTGAAAATGAAAACTATGGTCTCCAGATTGTTAACATCCATTCAAGAGAAATGCCACCTATGTGGCATGGAGATGCACTGTCCAGTGAAAGTCTAGACAAAGCAATTAGAAAATAATAAACCTGATGTTTATTACTTAAAAAGATAAACTATTTTAGATCAGTTTTAGATGAGCAAAATTTGGGAGAAGGTACAGAGATTCCCCCTATAACTTCCAGTCCCACACAAGCACCATCTCCCACACTATCAACGTCCCCTGGCAGAGTGGTTCATTTGTTATAACTGATGAACCCACATGGACACATTGCCCCATCACCCAGAGTCACAGCTTATACTAGAGTTCATTCTTGGTGTTGTTTATTCTATGGGTGTGGACAAATATGTGACATGTATCCACCATTATAATATCATACAGAGTAGTTTTACTGCCCTAAAAATCCTGTATCCTCCACTTCTTTATCCCTCTCTTCCCAACCCCTGGCAACCACTGATCTTTTTACTGTCCCCATAGTTTTGCCTCTTCCAGAATGTCATAGAGTTGGAATCACACAGTATGTAGCCTTTTCAGATTGGCTTCTTTCTCTTATTAATAAGCATTTAAGTTTCCTCCATATCTTTTCATGGCTGATAGCTCATTTCTTTTTAGAGCTGAATAATATTCTATTATCTGAATGCACCACAATTTACTTATCCATTCACCTACCAAAGGACATCTTGGTTGCTTCCAAGTTTTGCAAATCATGATTCAAATTGCTATAAACTTCAGTGTGCAGATTTCTGTGTTAACAAAAGTTTTCAGCTCCTTTGGGTAAATACCAAGGAATGATGTTGCTGGCTCCTAGGTTAAGAGAATGTTTAGTTTTGTAAGAAACAACCAAACTGTTTTCAAAAGTGGCTGCACCATTTTGCATTCCCACCAGCAATGAATGAGAGTTCCTGTTGCTCCTCACCCGGTGTTTGGTGTTGTCAGTGTTCCAGATTTGGGCCATTGTAATAGCACGTAGTGGTTTCTCATTGTTGTTTTAATTTGTATTTCCCTGACGACATAGGATGTGGAGCATCTTTTCACCAGCTTAGTTGCCATATGAATATCTTCTTTGGTGAAATATCTGTTAAGGTCTTTGGCCCCTTTGTTAAGTGGGTCGTTTGTGTTCTTAGGGTTGAGTTTTAAGAGTATTTGTATGTTTTGGATAACAGTCCTTTATCAGATGCGTCTTTTGCACGTACTGTCTCCCAGTCTGTGGCTTGTCTTCTCATTCTCTTGACTGTTTCTTTTGCAGAGCACGTGTTTTTATTTTTAATGCAGTCCAGCTTATCAATTATTTCTTTCATGGATGATGCCTATGGTGCTGTGTCTAAAAAGCCATCACCATACCCAAGGTCATCTAAGTTTTCTCCTACGTCATCTTCTAGGACTTCGATAGGTTTGCACTTCACGTATAGGTCTATGATCCATTTTGAGTTATTTTTTGTGAAGGGTCTAAGGCCTGTGTCTAGATGCATTTTTTTGCATGTGGGTGTACAGTTGTTCTGGCACAATTTGTTGAAGAGACTATCTTTGCTCCACTGTATTGCCTTTGCTCCTTTGTCAAAGACCAGTTGATTATATTTATGCGGATGTGTTTCTGGGCTCTCTATTCTGTCTCAGTATTACGTTAGTCTATTCTTTTATCAATACCATGCTGTCCTGATTACTGTAGCTTTATATTGTCTGAATGTCTATTGCTTTTTAATAGTAATACAATCCTGTGAGTAGGAGTTTTAAAGCCCTGAAATATCTTTTTTTTCTTGATGATTTAAATTGTTTCCCTTGTTGTTCTAGTTTATTGTGTATTCCTTGAGAAAGCTAAAATCTTGCAGGGTATCTCCTCTGTGTGGCTGGAGCCAGGGGCAGGATTAAATACATGTTACAGCCTAATCTTGGGAGACCAGGTCACTGACGGGAGGTTGTAGGAAACATGATGTGACCCAGGTTCATAAAAGTCTGTGCATTAAGTTCTTACAAAGGCCATGGTATTTGCTTTACTTGATGGAATGACGGACACTGTAAACGTGGAATGAAATTTTATTTCTCAGCATGTGAGGAGCTAGGAAAGCCTATGACTTTGGATATGGCTTCAAGGAAATGAAGAAGTATTTATTAAGCTGTATGCCCAGCACAATGCCAGACATTTTGAGAAAATCCAATGCAGATACCTCTCAAACCCAGATTTCCTCCTCTTATTTACATGTGCACTGCATTTTCACAGTCACTGTGTTATCGTGTAACCCTATGTGGTATTTCAGGTAAATGGCATGAGGAATTGATTTTCAACTCCTTTTTTTTTCTTTTTTTAAAGAAAAGCATAGAAATACTTTCGCTTATCAATAGGCAAGACAAAATAAGTCTAATATTCTTTTCCTTTTAGAAAAAATTTATTCACCTGCTACCATTTCTGAACTTCTAAAACATAAAGTGACAAACACAAGTCTCATAAAATATCCTGGTTCTGATGAGCAAGACAGCAGAACTGGATAACAAATGCTGAACGGGAGCCGCCGTGGCAGAGCCACTCAGCCAGAAACTCAGACCTGCCAAAACACTCTTTAGGAAGGAAGGCAGAGCCCACTCTTCAGAAAGGTCTCTTAACAGTCAGAGGCCATACTGTTGTTCTGCAGAAATGCAAGGAAGATAGACTGTGTTCTCATGCTTGGATGTGCCAAACTTCTGCCTGGAGCACCGCTCAACGGTGTATTATTTGCAACATGACTTTTCCCCCCTTATTTCTAAAGGTAATTTTGTTTAAAATACAAATATAATTAGTGTAATACAGTAATTGAGGTGAGCATGTCTTACAAATTCATTCTCACGGTCTCAAAAAGCCAGGAAAAAAAAAAATCCATTTCTTTTAAAAGAGGGGCATTCCTCTTTCCAACACCTTCTTCTAGTTATTTTTTCCTGTCAAAAATGTCTCCCTCCTTCTTTAGAAGGAAAATAAATGCTAATTTGTACACAACACATAGGACAAAGATCTCTCCTCCTGAGCACATTCGCCAATTGTGTGTCGGAAAGATACTGTGAACCCACGAGTGACTTGTGACAATTAATCTAAAGCTGGCACTTGGCACCGTGCCCTCCAGGAGACCTTCTTCATCAGGAACTTGTCTTATGCGTAGACTTCTGGGCAGAGAATAAAACTCACTCTTTCTATCACCAAAAACACCTTTTGAGGTTTTCTGCTTCCTGAAGGTGACCATTTCTTCCCTTTCCTAACACGCTATTTATTATGACCTTTATTCTGGAGGCTCCCAAGCACTTACAGGACCCTGGGAATACTAACTATTTAAAGTCTGCTTCAGTCTCATAATTAATTTTCCCCAAACTGCAGAAATTTCAGCTACAGGGATCACCTGATTGGTACAGGGGCCCTCGATAGCCGCCAGCTCCGTGTCCGTAGGGTGAACCAATCATGTATCAAAAGGCCTAAGATGGCTGCTTCTGTGAGGAAGATGTACAGACTTTTTCCTTCTTGTCATTATTCCCTAAACACACAGTACAGCAAGTGTTTACATAGCATTTACATTGTATTGGCTACTATAAGTAATTTTAAAGTGGACGGGAGGATGTGCAATGTGCACAGTTATGTGCAGATATTTCACCATTTTATATAAGAGACTTGAGCATCCTTGCAATTTGGTACCCGTGAGGGTCCTGGAGCCAATCGCCTCTCAGCTACCGAGGGATGACTGCATGTATATTCTTTGTGTAGAATATCCCTTTATTCAATTTGTTGTCAGGAGATAACATTATAAACGTTTCTAGAGGCCAAACTGCAAAATTTTAAAATAGCTCATCACTGAAATACCTCCAGGTAAAGATTCCACTCGTCCTGGTACAGCCACAGGGAGAGGTTTTCCTCTTGTAGGTGACAGGTCTCTGCCCAGGTTTGTTGACTCCTGGTTAATAGCTGTCCTCCACCACAGGGCCAGAGCCTCCTGTGCTCTCATCCTCCAAGTCAACACAGGCAAAGAGACCTCAAGCACCGAGGAGCAAAACTCACACAATGACAAGCCAAGCTATTTCATGACCGCTAATCTTCATATGTTGAGAGCTGTTGAACTATGGTTGAGGACCACAAGCTGAATGAAACCACGGCCAGATCTTGCTGAACACAATAACTACAAATTTGTGACAGGTCTTTTGCAAAGTTGTGAACCTCACCTCCCAATGCAGATTTACTCTTCTTCACTTCATTTTCTCTCCTTTCAGATATTCAATGGGCTTCTCCTGCTTGGAGGGGCTGCCAGCCTCTGAGCATCATTTCCGTCTCCTGTCCTCTTAGCTTCCAGTTAAAACTCACAGCTTTGGAGGATGGCTTGCTTATGGCTCATTTCTTAGCTCCATGCCAAGGACTGGTAGAAAACTCACCAGAGTAAGCTATCTCCTCTAAAACCATCATTCAGCATGCACGCTTTCCTCAGCTCCCACTTCTCATCAATCAATTAATCTAGCAACAGTGGTACACCGAGAGGGGCGCTGTAATTGCAAAGGGAGCAAAAATAATTCAGGAAACATTCCCGTGGTTAAGGAGTTTACTTCTTTCCTGGATAAGCAGCCTAATACCATGGGAATGATAACAAAAAGTGGAAGGGTCTTATTCGGTTTGCATTTCTCTGATGACTGGTGTTACAGGTGAGTTCAGTGAATAAGAGTTGGAGAAAGGGAGATTCATAAGAGTTGAAAACTCCCACATGTGGGAAGCAACTGAGGCTCCAGTTCAACCTGCACAATGTGGAGATGCAGACCTTGAAGACTAGAGAAGGGGCTGCCCAGACCCTCTGACCTCCATCAAGTTCTTTTTCTTCCAACCCATAAACAGGCAGAGAACTTGGCTGAGAAAAGTGAGATTTGAGCTAAGGTTTGATCGTGCGAACGACCCAAAGTGAAAATTGTAAAGTCATTAAAAGACAAAAGCAAGCCCTGGGAACGAGTGGTGACCGGAGTCTGGTCCTCGCGTCACAGCTGCAAAGGGAGGAGGGGTCTCTGTGGGACTGGACATGAGCAGTCAGCTCTGCCAATGTCAAAAACCACCCAAATCTCAGCGGCACGCAGGGCTCGCCTGATGCCACATGGACTGTGTGCGTCAGGGCGGCCCTGTAGCTCAGGCCCAGGGACTTCTCATTCTAGAAACAGTTGGAAGCATCCTTTATCTGGAACACATTATTCTTATGGCAAAGGGCAAAAGCGAAGTTCAAGACAAACGGGACAATTGTATTTTGAGCTTCCGTTCCGATATCAGGTACGGCGGTGTCACATAGCGTCACAACAGGTCACACTGCCAACATGACAATGGGACGAGAAGGTGCATTCCACCTCCAGGGAGATGCTGTAGGTCACAAGACAACAGTGGGATGTGGGATCCTCTCATGGGGTGGGCCAGAGCAAACAGTCACACCAACCAGAGCTACTCTAGGCTGAAATGGATCAACCACTTGTCTTCCTACTGTACCTGCAGTAAGTGACTTCCCAGATCAGGTTAGTAAAATAAAACATTAGAAGTGCCTGACATTTATCGTGCACCTTTTGTCTACCTGCAGCTCCAGGCCACAGCAGTCAGTGAGAAAGCTACTGTTGAACGTTGTTCTACGTTTGTTTCTAAAAATACATTATTTGCAGAAAAATTTTCCTAGTAAATTTCTGTCACATTATTGGCAATGAAAATGAAGTTCTCAAAAAACAGCTTGACTTTAACCCTGTTGACCTGATTTTTCTGCACCCCTCCCAAAAATAAAACCTACATCTGATGCCCGTTTTTTCCACCGATGTGTGCCCTGTGCTACATGGAGCTCAGCGGACACCGAGCTGTCAAATTTAAGATCTATCAGAGTTTAAGCACAGTTTAAACAGGGACTGACTCAAGCATGACTGGATTCACAATTAGGGCAGAAAAATCTGAAGTCCAAGTTTACAAATTTTTTTGGAGCAAATGATACAAGAAAAGAAACAGGTCTTTGACAAGTGCCTGGCGTTTTTCTCAGGGTTTCATCTTTACAAGCACTTTCGCATGTCAAGAGATTCAGAGGTTGACAACCACTACTCTTGCGGTAGCCTAGGAAACAGAATCAACAATGGCCTTTTTGGCAAAGATGGAAAGAGAATTTATATTAAAAAATAAATACTTCTGCTCCTCTTGTCTAAGCAATTATACTAATTAGATTGAAAAATCCTGACATTTCCAATTAGCATTTACTACCAAATGTATATGTGCAAATACAACAAAAGGTAAATACTGATTTGCGAAATCGGAATAAATTGCATGATATCATGCCACAGGCGTGAAATTAGCCCAATATGGTAACATTATTGTCTAAGTTTTACTAGTTTTGAATTGAAACAATCGTTTGTAAATTATAAGTGTTAGGAAAAATGTAAGTGAAACATTTGGAAATGAAATATGTCAAGGTGGGCTCAAAGCAATTAGAAAGCAAAAAAAGAAGTTGTCTTTCAACTAAAAAGTCTGCAGAAGATCATAAAACGTGGGAACTCCCCATCAACGGTTACTCACAATGGGTATTTTTGAGGTCTCCACACCTAGTCTACTCTCATGCATTGTGATGATCGAAGGACAGGAAGTCCAATGGACTTACCACTGGTCTGTCATCACATGTAAGGGGTGTGGAATTGCTGCCAAATCCTAGATTTAGGGAAATTCAAATTCAGATTTTAACTGTAGGCTTCCATATAGATTGCACAACTGTTCTGTGGGGTTTCCTTTGCACTGGTTTGTGCTTACACTCTGAAATCTCCCTGTTATTACGTTGGTCATAGAGGCGCACATCATACCAGCGTCAGGTGGAGCCATGGGACTCTTCACCGCCCACTCTTCCTGCAAACTCTTCATGTCATTTGCCTACGATGTTCCCCTGAGTCCCTTTGAATTCCTCTAACAGTAAGTGGTGTTTGTACACACTTTGGCGGATTGTTGACTATCAATCTAAGTGTTTCTCTTAACTTAAAAAATCCTGAAGAGTGGGACCTGCACCTCGGCTCACCTGCCCTTACCTACAACATTCTGCTAGTTACAGTGGAAAAGAAATTGAAGAAATTAGACTACATTTTAAAATTCTGGTTCCCGAGATTGTCTGTTCTGATAAATAATCTGACATTTGCTATATTGAAGACTGTGTTTGTTCTTATAAAGAGCAACTTAAGCAGGAATGTTGTTAAACATCTTAATTTTAAAACTTAAACCACGGTAACAAGTGACATGATGCCCATGACAACCATCCCAACAGACTTGCCATTTTGTCTATAATAGTCTCAGTCTGTTCAATGGAGTGTAGAGAGGTTGATTCTGTGGAACAAAACTTTTCCTCCATTTTTATCCCCAACTTTGAGATTTTTGTCCCACCCCTACCCCCAAAACACACCACGTACCTGCACACAGAGATACACATGGACTCACTTACACACCCACACACAAGGTGTCTGTTAGGTATGATTAGGTTAAGTTGCAGTGATAAGGTGACACCTAGTCACCATGGCTTGGCAAAATGAAGGCATATACCTCACTCACAGATGTGCCAATGGCCTGTGGTACAGTTTGCTCCATATCTTCTTTCAAAGACCCAGGCTAAGGGATGCTCTGCTCTCTTTTGCTGCAATTAGGTCATCATAACACAGGAAGAAAAAGCTGGAGGGTCAGGAAAACACATGTTGTTCTGTCTGTGATTCATTGACTAAAACTAGTGCAACAGCCCTACCCAGCTCCAAGAAAACTGCGGAATATGGGAAAGCTGATGGAATAGCAGATGAGCAGCTGAACTGCTACCCTTGGTTATCGCTTCCTAGAGGAGTGTAAAGACTGAGAAGGAGAGCTGTCACCAGGAGAAGGACGCAAGCTGGGAGGGTGATCAAAAGAATCAAATTACAGTCCTAAATGCGAGAAGTAAAATAGAAGAATGAACGGAAAAACACAGTTCCTCCGTCATTCAGTTTCCTCATACGTATGGAGTAACGGGGTAAGAAGAGACACCTATCTGAGGTGGTTGTGAGTCTGCGCACCACAAGCCTGCTATAGATTCTGCATCCACCAGGACAGGCAACAAACACCTCAAAATCTCAGTGTCTCAAAACTCAAAGACTCACTTCTCACTTTCTCTGCATGTCTGTCGCAGGTGGGCTCTGGAACAGCACTGGTCACCCTCAGAGGAGAAAGAGGGAGCCTGGAAAACTGTGCTGGCTCTGACATTTTCCAACTCCGCTCATATCTTCCACGGTGAGGTAAGTCACATGACTATGTCTGACTCTATCAGAGCACAGTGGGGCCATCTTACCATGGATTCAAGAGAAGCACCATGTTTGGACTTTCCTTAAAGGACGTGAAAAATATGACAATTGGAATAATTGAGATGACAGTGTGTTTTTAGCATGTACAAGTCTATAAACTCTGTGAGGGCAAGGCCACGTCTGTCACAGTCATAACTATTTCTGGTCCTTGGTGCAGTTCCTGACACCAGTGACGGCTCTTCAATTTTGTGTGACATAAAGGACAAGAAAAAATTAGATGAAAGGAATATCCTATATTAACAGCCTCCAGATGTTTGTCATTATACTCTCTTGTAAAGCAGAAAAAGAAACAATAGCTTCTATCACAGACACCCTCCAGCTCCCGTGAGCCTGCCCTAACCATTTTCCTGAGTTCACTTGAAACCCTTGTTTTTTTCTGATTGAACTTCACTTCCAAAACCTCCTTCTCATTTAGCACCCCTCCCCCCAAAACTTTCTAGTTTATTATTTCTTCTTTCTCAAGTGTCATTTTATGAAACGTGGAATATACCAAAGAAAAGTAACAAATTTCTACCTGAAGAAGGAAGGAGAGAGGTGTATGTTGAATAATTGAAGAGGCAAAAGTGACTTGGAGAAATTGAGGTGGCTGTCTTAGCGATCAGAGGCATTGTAAATTATCTTCCAATAAGATAAAATATGATCTGAAGATATGTCATGCATATTGAGTGGGCAATATCTGATAAATTACTTGCACAAAATTATGAGATACATTTTAAAATTCGATTTTGGTCTTTAGTTCTCAATTTCCATATTTCTTTAATAAAAGATAGTGAAGGCATAAGGATAAGTAATGCTTATTAGGTTTTAAATGTTTTCTCTGTCATGTTTTTGTATAAGAAAGAAATTAATATACACAAGAAGGATCAATCACATACAACTGCCCAGTTCTCGCTTTCTATATTCCTAAAAAGTAACCCTTTGTCCCATTGGTAAGATACACAAATATGCTCTCGTTGGGAAGTCTAACCTGGACAGGCTTTTAATGACATGGGGAGTCACAAAAGAAGTGGTGACATATTGAGAACACACAATTATAATTACAAATAATTATGTTTTCTTAAATTAAAAGGATAAAGAAAAAACTTGACTACACAATTCAGAATAATAAATATATTTGTTTCTGCAAGGACCTTACTTGGCATTTATAGTTTTTTTGATCACAAAACTAATTAACCGGCTTGTCTACTTAAGAAAAAAAAAATCAGAAAGCCAATACAACACACAATGTATTAACAGATTTCATTAAATAGATTGTAAGTCTTTGTTATTGAGCTGTAAAAATGTTAAGTTTTTTTCAGGAACTAGAAGTGTTGGGACTGGTTATTATTTTTTCACTTAAATAATACAGAGCAATTTTTTTTCTCTGGGCTTCTAGGTGACTTCAAAGTACACAGGCCAGATTTAAAGGCCTCCTCAGCTGCACTGTATGAATGGATAGATCATCACAGAGTACGGGGAGTTTTCCTAAATCACGGCGCAGTGTGTGAAACAACGGTAGTGTGGGGATGAGGTGGTGTGGGGTCAGGGAGAGAAGGTGCTACAACAAAGCCTGGTTTAGCCATTGATCTGATATGATAGTTTAGGCAAGTCACCTGTTGTCTATGGGTCCATATATGGAATGGCCTCATCCCCACAAGAAAAACTAGGTTGAGCAATGGATCTTTTCCAATGCTTGGTTTTGTAACTTCATGCACTTGTCATTTAAAGAACATCAGCCCGCCGAGTCGCTCAGCTTTTCCAAATGTTGACACATTTCATTAACAATATCAGAAAATTAGACTTGTTAATATCATTTATGTTCTCATTGGAAAAGCTCTACGTATTGAGAAGGTGTCAAACATTTAAAATTTAAATTCATCATTGGACACTAATAACTCAATTTTTTCTTTAAAATGACAGTTCCACATTGTTTATTTTTGAGAACGTATCTACCAAATACCCAAGTTGGAATAACTATAGATGTCTGCCAGGCTTGAAGTACAATGGAGTTCTGTGAAAAATATCTGCCAATTTGTCTCAAAATTCAAGCAAGTGCACCAATGCTTTTTCTCCTTTGTTATGCAGGAGGAATGTTTTATGCATACGTCCCTTCTCATCCCACAGAAAATTTAGAAAGATGCGTATTAAGGTTGGCATTTAATAAAATAAGTAATTTTATAAGGACATCCTTAAGTGACACCATCACTTTTTTAAATGAGGGTACAGTGAGCTGAGTAACACTATGATAACCAGCATAGTTTGGTGCCGCTGCCCTCACTTGCTAAGGTACCAACAGCTAACCCACTGCTGTGTTTGGATGGAAGGTGCAGATATCAACAATTCCACAATGGTGCGAATAACCTCATAATTCTTATGACAACAATTTTGGCCTCTCAGAAACTCTGAGAGGGTCTCAGAAAACCTCAGACCACATTTTGAGAAGTTTTGCTTCAAATATTTATGTTCACAAAGAAAAAAGACCTAAACTCAATGAGATTGCTTCTCACCTAAAGATGTTACAGAATGATCAAATCAAACCATCAGTAAGTAAAAGAAATAAAGTAATAAAAATAAAACTGGAAAATATTGAAATAGAAAACAGAAAACAATAAGGTAAAATCAAGGAAAACTAAAGTTGGACTTTGGAAAAACTCCATAAAATTGATGAACCTTTAGATCCTTTGAATGAGAAGAGAACTGAGAAAACGCAAATTGCCAATATCAGGGAATGGATGAGACTTCACTAAAGACATTAAACACGTGGAACAGAATAAGGGGGACTGAAAACATCTTTACTTCAGTAACCTTGACAATTTAGATGGGCAGACAAATTTCTTGAGTGACATAAATTAATACAACTGACAACAATAAAAAATAGAAAACTTGGACTATCAGCCCCTAAATCCATTACAAAACTGGATTTCTAATTTAAAATTTTCCCACAAGTAAAAAATTCAGCCTCATGGACTTCACTGCTGAATTGTATCACGCATGAAAGGGAGAAATCATACCAATCCTATGAAAATTCTCTCAGAAACTAGAGAGAAAGAAATCCTGTCTAATTCAATCTATGAGCCCAATGTTACTCTGACTGCGAGCAAAGACATCACACTGACGAAAAGTACAAACATCCCTTGTGAATCTGGACAGCATTATCCATAACAGAGTTTTCATCAATAGAATCCAGAAATATATAAATAGAAAGACACATTGTAACCAAGTGGGGTATATGCTAGAAATGTAAATTTGCTTTGACGTTTGAAAAACAGTCAATATGATACACTGTATTAAAAGGATAAAGGATAAGAATAATTCGATCGTCTCAACAGATGAAGAAAAAATTTTACAAGATTCAAGACCCTTCCTTCTTAAAAACTCTTATCAAATGAGGAAAAGTAAGGAATCTCCTCAAAATGATAAATGTCATGCATGAAAAACCTACAGCTAACATCTTACAGAGTGAAAGACTACAAACTCTCCCGCTAAGATCTGGAACCAGGCATTCGTACCCACTCCTGTCACTTCTACTCAACACTGCTCTGGATGTGTTAGCCTGTAACATAAAGAGGAAAAGAAGTCAACTCACGCAGATCAGAAATGATGAGAGAAAGCATCCTTTATTTACAGGTTATAGGATCATTGTACACAGAAAACTAATAGTAATTAGCAAAAGTTACCAAAGTAACAAAAATGAATTCAGCACTGTGACAAAACACACAATATACACAAATGAATTGCTCCTAAGTACTATTGAAAACATTTGGAAAGTACATTTTGAAACACTGCTTGCAACAGTATCTATACAGATAAAATATTTTACGATAAATTCAACAAAATGTATGCAAGACCCATATTCTAAAACTACAAAACCTTGCTGAAAAAAAAATTAATCTAAAATATCAGAGACAGACCATGTTCATGGATTAGAGGCCTCAATACTACTGAGACAGCTAGTCTCCCTAAATTGACCTACAAATCCAATTTAATATCACAGATATCTCAGAACACTTTATGATAGAAACCGAGAAGCTGGTTATAAATTCACATGAAACTGTAAAAAAACCTGGAATAACTAACACAATTTTGAAAGCTATGAACAAAATTGAAGGAATTTCAATGCCTGATTTCAAGACTCACAATAAACCTCTATTAATGAAGGCTGTAAAGAGCATATAGATCTTCAATCAATAGAACAACATAGAGAATCCAGAAATAAATCCAAACATAAGTAGTCAATTGATTCTTAAAAGATATCCAGGTGGGGGGGCTCGCCCTGTGGCCAAGTGGTTAAAGTTCCAGCATGCTCCGTTTTGGTGGCCTGGGTTCTCGGGTTCAGATCCCAGGTGCAGACCTACTCCGCTCATCAGCCATGCGTGGAGGCATCCCACATACAAAGTAAAGGAAGATTGGTACAGGTGTTAGCTCAGGGCTAATCTTCCTCAAGCAAAAAAAAAAAAAAAGAGGAGGATTGGCAATGGATGCTAGCTCAGGGCAAAGCTTCCTCACACAAAAAGAAAAGATGTCAAGGTAACCCATTGGGGAAAAGTGGTCTTTTGACAAATTGTGTAGAAAGAATTGAATAGCCATATAAAAGCAAAATGAACCTCAGCCTTCACTTTGCATTATACAAGATACATGATTCATTTTTTTAAAATTATCAATTGAGTTTCATCAAAATGAAACTTCTGTTTTCTGAAGGACACCATCAAGTAAATGAAAAGGCAAGCCACAGATGAGAAGATAATGCCTGCAAGCATGTATCTGATAAAGGCCCAATAAATAGGACAAGATACTCAACATCTTCAGCATCTTCCCTTGTGATAGAATCACAAATTAAAATGCCAACGAGATACCACTGCACGCCCTGAACTGTCACACATCGCCGGTGAGAAAGCAGAAAGGATCAGATACTTTGGAGCCCAGGGTGGCACTTTCCTATAACGTCCAATACATAATTGCCTTATGAGCCAACAGTTGCACTTCCAGACATTTATCCAAGAAAAATGAAAACATTACTCCACTTAAACACTTTTTTATTAATGCTCATAGAAATTCAATCATAATAACAAAAACTGTAAACAACCCAAACATCCAACAGTTTAGGATGGGTTAAAAATAAGTGGGATAGATCTATGTAATGGGAAAGCATTTAGCAAGGAAAAGGGATGAATTACTGATAACACGCAAGAAGAAAAACACTCAAAATTACTATGTTGAGCAAAGTAGAGGTCTTATGATTTACATGGTTTTATTTCGTTTATAGGTAGTTCTAGAAGAGACAATTCTAATCCATAGTGACAGAAATCTGATCAGTAAATTGCCAGAGGCCTTAGGTAGGCATGAGGGGTCACTGACTGCAAACAGTCACAAGCGAACCTTTGGAGCAAGGCAAATGATCTATATTTTGATTGTGCCCATGTTTCCTGAGTACATACATTTGCCAAAACGCATCATTCAATTAAAGTAGTTGTGTTTTATTGTACGTAGGTTATGCCTTAAAGGGTTTATTTATGAGAGATTAATTGTATATTATAAGGTGCTGTTGCAACTGACTATCTATCCATCAGGAAAAACTGAAACTCAGTCCCTTAGATTTTGACCTATGTTAAGACAGGCATTCCAGAAGGACTAAAAGCATAAACAGGAGTCCAAGAATGCTCTCATGAGAACATATAAGGGATGGAGTAGAGAGTCTCATAGCACAGGAAAACCTTTACACCAAGTCTGCATGAACAGACAAAATACTGGAAAAGGTAGACATATTTGTCCATAGAAAAACCGTAACCTGTTGATGTAGCTAAATGTATCCTCAGCAAGGTTAGCAGAAACATGACAGATTTGGACGAAATCCAGATTGGGAGAATCTAAGTCATGCCTAAAGTTAATAACACTGTATTGTGCACCTAAAAAGTTTGTTAAGAGGGTAGAATTCATGTTGTGTTCTCTAACACACAGACACACAAACACACACACACCCCAAAGAGACAGGAGGAAACTTTTGGAAGTGATCGGTACGTTTATTACCTTGATTGTCCTGATACTTTCACAGATA
Source organism: Equus quagga (assembly GCF_021613505.1). Taxonomy (NCBI): domain Eukaryota; kingdom Metazoa; phylum Chordata; class Mammalia; order Perissodactyla; family Equidae; genus Equus; species Equus quagga. The sequence continues at coordinate 30,162,353 of NC_060278.1, read as the reverse complement.
TGCATATGTACAAACTCATCAAATTGTGTACTTAATTATGTGCAGTTTTTTGTATGTCAAGGATACCTCAATTAAGCCATTAATAAGTAAATAAATAACAATTTTAAAAAATACATCTAGCAGAAAAGATCATGAGGCAAATTCTAATGGCTATCAAATACAGGTGCTCCTCGACTTGTGATGCGGTTTCATTCCCATAAACCCATCATAAGTTGAAAACATCATAAGTCGAAAATGCATTTAATACACCCACCTACCAATCATCCTAGCTTAGCTTTGCCTACCTTAAATGTGCTCAGAACACATGTATTAGCCTATAGTTGGGCAAAATCATCTAACACAAAGCCTATGTTATAATGAAATGTTGACTGTCTCATGTAATTGATCGAATACTATACGGAAAGTGGAAACAGAATGACTGTACACACAGAATGGTTGTAAGTATGTCGGGCGTTTACCCTTGTGATTGTGCAGCTGACAGGGAGCTGCAGCTCACTGCCAACGACCAGCATCGTGAGAGAGGATCGGACTGCGTGTCGCTGGACCCGGAGAAGATCAAAATTCACAATCTGAGGTACAGTTTGTACTGAATGCATATCGGTTTTGCACCATTGTAAAGTCAAAAATTCCCAGGTCTAGCCATTGGAGGTCGGAGACTGCCTGTATATGAAAGGACAGATTCATTGGTAGGTAGTTAAATGCGTTCAAAATTGCAGAATTACTTTTTGCCCATCTGGCCCAAATTTAAAACCTGAACAATTCCTATTGCTGGTTGAGATAACTGAAATGTTCACTTCTGGGCATTGGAGGTAGAAATTTGAGTTAGTCCATGTGGAAATTCTAGGAGTATCTAGTAAAAATGCACTCAGCTTTGACCCAGCCATCCGGGCCCCAGCCTCTCTTCTGCTGCAAGACATCACTCACATGGAAGGGGGTGTGATGAGGGCACATTATCCAGCTCTGATTCTAAGGATAAATGAGGAACGTCGGGTCTCAGCGGTGGGAGCCGTCACCCCCAGCAGGAGGAGTTCTTTATCACTAGCCTTGTTGGGAATTGCTGACACACTGTGGTAACATGAGGCAGTCCAACTCAGAGTCAGATTTAGTTTGTCCTTACGTTCTCCAGTTAGTCCTCCACTGCCCCACGCTTGTTAACCTGCTAATGAGGATGCAGTAAACATCATCAATAGTGCTGAGACTGAAGACACTATGTAACCTTCACAGGATGCAATCATTTTCAGCTGCTGAAAGGAATGAATTACAATTATAGGATTTCCTGGAATTCTCCTGCAAGTGAGCGGCAAAGAAGTAAAGCCAGAGGCAGAAAAGTGTGTAAAATATGAAACTGTTTTCACAAGACAGAGAACAAAAGCCCTATACGTGTGTGTGTTGTTGTTCCAAGATTTTATACAAATATATGAATACATAGAAAAACAAATAGTTGATTATTAGTGTGAGTTATCCGGGGGAGGGGATTAGAAGTTGTGGAAGAGAAAAGGCAGAAAAAGAAAGAGGGGAAGCCCTATTAGAAAAGAAAAAATTAAAAATTCATATTTGGCATATTTGACATGATTATGTCTATACAATTATGAAAATTGCATGTGTGAATATTTGTAGATTTATTTATAAAACAAAATAAGGTAAAGGAATATTACAAAACTGAGGAATGTGGGGGGAGACTGTTGCTTGTTAGATGCTCGTGAATGAGGGTCGCTAACATGGAACCTGGGACATGGGTGGTTCTTAGTCACCGACTGCAATCTTTCTTTATCATGGTATCTTCAGATTGTGCATGGCAGATGTTAGAGAATAAGACACCGATGAGAAGAAAACACAACCAAATTTGACAATAGATACATTCATCTAAAATTCAAACATATTCATAGGCAGATCCTAAGAAATAACTACAAATAACCTATAAACACTCAACCAAATGATCCGGTCCATCCACCCTCTGCTTTAGTAAGAAGCTGAGCTTCTGTAACCAGAGGCACAATAACACTGTGATGAGAGAGAGAGTTTGTTTCCCTTTCCTCTGGCCACTGTAGGTGAGCGTCCAGGCTGATGGCAGGCTCTCTCCGAGCAGACACTCCAGGATACAGTGGGAGAGTCACATCCCCATGCTAACCTCTGCCCTCCAAATTTGCCTTAGTAACTGCCATTCTTGGGGTGGGAAGAGAAAGAGCAGAAGTCTAGGCTAGTGTTTTCCTCCTGGGTGAGTAAGGTGGACGTTGTGATCCATCACTTTAGTTCACAGGCCCCAGGGAGAAGCTTAATCTTATGGCCACCAGCAGCTCCCCGCAAAGCTTCATAATTGAGTCTAGCCTTGTGCACATGGAGAGAAGAAGAGGGATCTGGATGGCCAGCAGCTCCCACCACACTCTGCTTACTTCTGACTCTGTCCAAATTCCCAGGATCTCAGTAAGTCATGTATAGGAGCCAGCTCCCTGGAAGAAATAGGTACCACCCCCAAGACACCAGGATGCAACCTGTATACAGAAATCCACCTGTAGAAATGCAATTGAAAATGTGCTAATCTGCCTAATCCAGGTGAAGAAACAGGAATGAGTCACCACTGTCATAAATCAGGTTCAAGTGAATCAACCAGTGTGGGAAGGACAAGTCTGTATCCACCAACCCCTCTGGGGAAACCAGCCCACAGAAATCACAAGCCATTTGCACAGGGTCATTGCAGCGAGGTGATAAATGGAGGCAAGTGGACAAAGCCTAGAGAGTAATGGGGGAAAGTGCAGTAATTGTTGGGTTCATGGAGTAGCATTGGGTGTAATTTTTTGGACATTTGCTTAAAAGTTGTTGTGCTAACTTTTCACTGTTATTTAAAAATATGTCTGTATCGGAGATGCTGAAGGTGGGTCTTCTCCTCTTCTTCCCCCAGGAGAGTGCACTGCTGGCCTCCTCTCAACCTCCAGAGAGTCTTACTAATCCCAGATGCTAAATCAGCCTAAATTCCCACAGTGCACACTTGAACGTGTAAATGGCTTCCAGTCACGATTTTCATGTTGTCACCAGTAAAGTAAACATATAGCTGTTTTCTCTGCACTGTAAACTAAAGAAATTATCTACTAAAATTCTCTGAATTTAATCAAACAGTAGTGCCTGCAGCTTCTGAAACCCTCTGCAGAAAAAATGGAAGCAATTCAGAGCAAACGTGGTGGACTTGGATTCCAAACTGATAATGGTGTTCCTTTTTTTTTTCATTTGCTTCTTTTTTGGGCATTTTTGGGGAAAGGGAATGGTTTGAGTTAAAATTGAAAAGAAGTAAGAAACATGAAAGGGTTTTAATCATTTATCAGTTATTTATTTTATCTGTACCCTGCTTCATGGAAGTAAGAGATTATAAACGACCATTTTTTGTGTGTTCATTCTTCTTAGCTAGAAACCACAGAGCCCGCCTGGGTTTATAACAGTATTACTACCACCATTCCAATGAGTGAGGTTCATTTACCAGGACAGTGTATCTGGATTTTAACAAGTAATGAGGCCTTTCTGATCAATAGATTAAAAATCTTACCATATGTAATTTTATTTTGTAAAATATAGTGTCTAAAATAGCTGCATTCTTTGGATTAAAATTTTAAAATATGTTTAGAGAGGGGCCAGCCCAGTGGTTCAGCGGTTAAGTTCACACGTTCCACTTCAACAGCCCAGGGTTCCCTGGTTCGGATCCAGGGTGAGGACGTACACAACACATGTCAAGCCATGCTGTGGCAGGTGTCCCACATATAAAGTAGACGAAAATGGGCACGGATGTTAGCTCAGGGCCAGTCTTTCTCAGCAAAAAGAGGAGGATGGGCGGCAGATGTTAGCTCAAGGCTAATCTTCCTCAAAAAGAAAAAAATGTTTAGAGAATGTGTGCATAATTCATGTATCTGAAATTCCATAGCTCTTACATATTTTCATCACACATTCATTAATATTCACTTTCCTTTTATGTGTCTATATTCCAACCGCCTAATTAGATCCTAAACTTCTGGAAGGCAGGGTCTCCTTTTTCATTTTTTTCCTTTTTTCTTTTTTTCTTCTTCTCCCCAAAGCCCCCCAGTACATATTGTGTATTCTAGGTGTGGGTTGTTCTGGTGGTGCTGGTCGCCTTTTTCTGTCTCTTTATCTTTCTAACACCTATGCAGAAATCATTAGGGTCTTGAAGGCTCAGACAGTTTGTGAAGAAGGCTGTGCCTTGAAGAGTAGACTGGACATCATTTACTCCATGGAGGAGTCAGCACATGTGATCTGTGATCATCATGGCATTGACGAGGCAACAGGAAAGCTTGCTCATTTAAATTAGGAAATAATTGCAATAAGTAAAGAAGAATCATGTTATGAGGTTCCTAAATGTCAGAATAAGGAATTTGATTTTATTCTCAAATTCTTGCTGTTGTGATTAAACTTTTGTAATTAATATTTTGGGAAGCTTCCTCTAAATATACCGAATGACACTCAGCAGAATCGTGGAAAGTGAAGACTAGGGGAAATAAAATGAGGCTGTCAGTCACTTTAGTTAATGAAACTCTGTGACTTGCAAGGCTGGACTTTCATTTCATTAAAAAGTTAAAAAGAAAACGGTTAAGTGACTTGAACAAAAAAACTATTCCATAAATCTTAAAATGCTCATGGTGACCAGCTGCACCCCACACATGCCTAGGCAGACATACCAAATGTATGTGCTGTTGGACAATCTGCTTAAAATGCGTTTATTTTCAATGTAAAGTACTTGGCTTTTAGTGCTTGGTATTTCGTACTTTAGCTGTTCTCATTTGTGTGCTCAGTTCCTTAGGGTGCTTAGCTGCTCTAAGGCATAAAATGTGTGTGTATGTGCTTTTTATTAAAAAAAAATAGCTTACATCCAATTTTTAAGCATCAACACAACTCATTAAAGATGATGTTATTTTAAGTTGATTTTCTCTTTTTGCCTTTCCAGTACTTTTCCATCCCTAATTATGCATCTGTTTTGGTTTCCCTAAAGAAGCATTTTGCTCTGAGCTAATTTTATTAGTCAAATTTTGTCTGTAGGAATCTACTTTTTACATTCACTTACCTCACAACTCCCTGGGGACTTGCTGTCATCGCCAGCATCTTGGAAAAAACCTCAGTGTGGCCCAGACCAGGCAGGAAGTTTGTCTCTCTCACTATTTCTTTCCTTCCTTCCTTTTTTTCCCTGAATTCCTCCTCCCTCCCTCTCTCTCTTGTTCATTTTTTCCCCTTTCTTTCTTCTATGCTGCTGATGATATTAATGTAGAAACAAACAAGAGATAGTTGTGCGCTGGAGAAAAGAACACTCTGCATTACTCCATTCCGAAAGAGCAATCAACTTCCTTATTAACCTCCAGGACCGAGACCAGAGGCCACGTCACAGAGCTGTGATGAAGTCCACCTGTGATTCCAGGAGATTCTGAGAAATGATTTACAGAGCTTTTCAAACTGAGGCATATTTCAGGATAAAACAATAAATCTGAAAGTAGAGAGGGAAAGTATTAATATTTCAATTCATGGATGAAAGGGAAGATAATGAAAAAATAGAAAATCCAAACTGACTAATAACAATTAAGGAGATTGAATCAGTGATCAAAAAATCCCCCAATAAGGAAAAGCCCAAGACCAGAGGGCTTCAATGGTGAATTCCAACAAACATTTAAATAAGAATTAATATCAATTTTTCTGAAACTCTTCCAAAAAATAGAAGAGGAAGGAATACTCTCAAACTAATTTCAGGAGGCCAACATTACCCTGATACAAAAGGCAGATGTGGAGGCCACAAGAAAAGGAAATTATAGGCTGATAGCTCTGCTGAACACAGCTGCAAAAATCCTGAGCAAAACACTAGAAAGTTGAATTCAAGAGCACATTAAGAGGATCATACTACATAATCAGGTGGAATTCATGCCTGGGATGCAAGGATGGCTCAACATATGCAAATCAGTAATTATGACACACTACGTTAACAAAATGAAGGATAAAAATCATATGACCATCTCGATAGATGCAGAAAAAGCCAAAAAAATTACTCAGAGAATTGCCATGAGAATAATTATTGTTTTTGGAATACAAGCTAAGTTTTGGGAACATTTTCTACAGAACATTTTTGTGGTAATAGCAAATTGATATTCCTAGACTCAATCATTTATAATTTTAAAGAATACTAAATTTAAAGTGCTCTAAAAGCTCTTGGGGTGCAGAGATAGACTTTTTAAAAATATCCTTAAGTTGAAAAGGAATAAGATTTTTCATTGGTAGGAATGAATTCTAGGCTACAGAGGAATTTGACCTTCAATTATGTGAAAGCAAATGGTTTTTGTCTTAGAAGAGATCTATCAATCAAGCTCAAAAGATGGACTTGTGTTCAGTCAGGTAAGGGCTCAGACTATGAACTCATATGTTTCCTTTCTGGAAAAAAATCTAAAGACAAAAAACTTGATTTAATCCTGCAAGGGGAAAAAGAAAAACAATAAAAAGAAAAACGTGACATATCAAAAATTGTAGAAATAACATAGGATTCCAATGAAAGGCAAATTTATTATGTGCAGCCTGGACAGCAATCAATCTACATAAGAAAAGCATGTTAATGTCCTCTGAGAAGAATGGCTTCCATTCTCAAAACAAAAGTGGAATAAAACCAAGAAATAGTGGTGGTAAGAAATGGAGGATAGTAGGAATAGTTTAAAAAGTATATAATAGAGCCACAGACAGAACAAAAAACAAAAGGAAAAGAAAATCCCATTTATCAAAGAAATACCAATATAAGTCATGATTTTGAACAATTTGTGGGAAATTTCTCTTTCATGTGGCATAGATTTCATGAAGTATAGTCAGACTTTCCCAAGTAGTCATGTGTCAAGCAATATTAACGTAATCATACTGTTATAATCTTTATGTTTACCAACTCTCAGAGTCAATCCCCAAAGGGAGGAAGAGAAAATTGTAGGACAGAGTCAAAAAACATTGCTAGTCTTGAAAATGTCTACAAATTTTCACTTCTGCCGTTCCACTTCCACCACTTATTTTACTTAATCTTTATAATCCTCGGCTTCAGCATGAGATGCTATTTTTAGTTTTAAAAATCATTAGTTTAAAGAGACTGTGAAATAATTGCCATACTTTTCTAAAGTTCAGGAGAGAATTATGGCCTAGAGGTTAAATGCACTTAGATTATAATCCATATGGCAGGTGTCTCTCTGCCCTTTGAGGTCCAGATATAATTCCTTTGAGCCATCCTTTGCTTTCCTAGCCTCTGAGGAAGAGAGACTCTATCTCAGAATTTACAGCATCACCCCCACTCTCACCTGAGGTTGTCAGGCTGTGGTTTTATCAGGAAACTTGCTTTCTAGCTGGCACGGGAAAAAGATCTGGGAGAAACGAGAACATGCAAGCTTAGCTACATTTACACAATAAAAATGCATTTGTAAGGTGCAGACAAATAAATAAATGAATAAATGATCTCAATAGGGGAGGCAACATGTAAAAAAGCCCATTTACGTGGATCAGCACATATATTTTATTTCTCCCATATGTTACTGAGCTTCCCTTTCTTCCTTGCCAAAGAAAGAAAAGTGTTCGTTTTGTTGTCATCATTGTAAAGATAGAGGCAAATGAGCACTTACATGGGGATGACGCTATTATCACAAATAATTTATAAAGAAAGAATTGGTGGAGACTTCAAGGGGACATATTGTGAAGAAATAATATAAAATAAATTATTCTTGAAAGAATAATAAATATATTTTCCTACAGGCAGTCTTTGGTACCTCGATTTTACGTTAACTTCTGCTGAGATGTCAGGAAGTCGACAATCCAAAGTTTTGAAAGAGGATTAATATGTTTTAAGTGCAACAAGAGTGTTTACTAATTTCTTAGGATTTCAGAAGAATTAAACAGTCAGGGATTCTTATTTTTGAAAGTACTGTTTAAGTTTTTTTCTAAATCTGCATGGATCTTCAGAAAAATGTCTGATGTATCATTCCATTTTCAAAGGAAACAGGGAGTCAGTCCTTGTGGGGTGCGTGTGTGCATTTTGTTACAACAAGATTTTTTTAACTTCTGAGTATTTAGTTTAGCTTCCACATGAGCAAAGATCATGGAAATTTTTCTTTAACTTTTAAGAACTTTTAAATTAATTAATAACCTATGAGATATCATCAATAAGGTCATGTGAACCAGGCATTTGATAGGTGACAAGAGTGTGACTGGATTAAACCTTAAGTCTATCAGGCTCTCTGGTAGATTAATTGAAGATTAAATAGATTTGGGAAAATATTGCTTTTGAGGTTAAAACGTAGCATGAGAGTGACTTGGCAATATCCTTTCATTAGAGCAGAGAATCTGTACATGCTTAATTATCTTTACACGAGATCAATTTGCCTCCCTTCTCCTTTCAACCCTCAAGTGTCACAAAAACGTCGCAAGAAATAGAGGTTGCATTTGTAAAGCAAACCATAAGATCTGCAGACCAGGCAAAGAAAGGAACATCTTGGCGCTGACAGCAAAGGACGGGTGTAAGGCAGAATCAGTAACCTCAGCTATCTAAAGAGGGCCACATGTGGGGATGGCCTGAGTCTCGTTCTCCACACCCTGCAGAGAATTCTTATGTCAGAAAGTGGATCTCAATTAGATATGGTTACAAAAGTGTTGTTTCCTAGTAGTAAATTGAGACACTGTTTTTAAAAAAGCTTTTATTAGTGCTTTCATAAGAATAACTCAATTACAAAAATGATTAAGTTTTGCCCTACAAGAGCTAATGGTTTAAAAGGGATTTCTGATGATTTAATTATTGGTTAGCATTTAATATTGACCAGACTTAATAATTCCATTATTGGACACTCAATTTTAAACAAGAGGCATGAGCATGTTATATATCTGTATCTAGATACCTAGATATATGCATGTATGGTATATATCATATATGCGTACATGTGTATACGTATACATAGAGAGATATATGTATATGCTGATGGGTATGTGACTGGCCCATGAACGTTTCCCATTATCTACTTTGAACGAATCATTTTATTATCAATCTTTCTTTTGTGTTTTTTCCTGTGCTCTTAATAAATTCAAACAGCATTCTAATTATAATTTATAATATTAATATCTATAAATATGAGCTGCTGCAGATCCACACTCCCTTATAGCTAATTCCGCAATCCAACCATCGTTGACAACTGAAAGTTTTGTTGTACTTCATTGGGAACACTAATGGGCTGAGCTAAATGAGGCTATTTATGCAAGTCTCTCTGTGCCCACCCAGTGCCAACATCTGCATATTCCCATGCAGAGACAGTAATGTGTTTGATTCTCTGCTGCTCACTCAGACCTTTTGAGCCTGTTCACGTTATCTGTTTCAGGCGCTGTCTCATCATTCTAAAACCCTCCAAAATTCTGAGCTTTGGAAGTCATCTGACTCCCGGGTTTTATAGAAGGAATTGTGGATATGAACCAGGTTCTCCGTCAGGACGGATTTTTCTGTTTAACAATCAAAGAAACAGAATAAATGATTATTCCCAAATTATTTTTAAAAGGAAGAAAAACAATGATCACAACTAAGAGGAGAAATAGACAAATCCACCATTTTACTTGAACTCCTCAACACTCCTCTCTCAGGGATCAAAGTAATAGTAGATGAAAAATCAGCAAGGATTTAGAATATCTCACCAAGAATATCTGCCAACTTGGCCTAATTGGCATTTATTAAGCTCTCAGCCCCCAGGCAGCATAATCCATGTTATTTTCATGGACACATGGAACACTCAGCAAGTTAGACCATATTCTGAGCCACAGAACAAGCCACAGCAAATTTAAAATAACTGAAATCATACAAAGTGTTTTGTCTCACTGGAAAAATGAAGAAATGAAACAGAAGGTATCTGAAAAGTCCACACATGTTTGGAAATTTAAAAATATAATTCTAAATAACCCATGGGACAAGAAGAAGACACAGGAAAATTAAAAAACGTTTTGTGTTGGGTTGAAATGAAAAATACGTCACAGATAAGTCTGGGATTTCTGCTTTCCTCACTCCTGCTCCGTTTTGTTCTTGAGGTCCTAGTCAGTGCAATAAGGCAAAAAAAAGACGTAAAAGTCAAATAGTTTAGAGAGGAAGTAAGAAAACTGTTTCTATTTTCAAACAGGGTAATTGACTACATAATACCTACCAAAAACTCTACGAACTCTTACGGAACTAAGTTAGTTAGTCCACTCATAGAATACAAAGTCGATACACAAAAAGCAATGTGTTTTCTACATACAAACAATGAACAATTAGAAAAAAAATTAAAATAAAAACACCATTGATGATAGCACTAAAACCCCTGAAACTTAGGTAATAATCCCACAGAGTATGCACATGACCTCTATGTTGAGAATTGACGTAATACATTGAGAGATATGCCATGTTTATGGATTGGAAGATTCAACATTTTCAACATGTTAGTTCCCCCCAGATTGATTTATTGATTCAAAGCAACACCAATCAAAATCTCAGCTGGATTGTTGAACAGATGTGGAGAAGCTGATCCTAAAACGTATATGGAAACAATGAAAGGAATTAGAATACTCATAAAAATTTTGAAAAGACAAGAACAACGCTTAATACCTTACTTCAAAACTATTTAATTCACAGTCATCAAGAAAGTGTGTTCTTTGGATAAATGCCCAGAAGTGGGATTGCTGGATTATTTGGTAGGTCTATTTTTAATTTTTTGAGGCTCCTCCATACTGTTTTCCGTAGTGGCTGCACCAATTTACATTCCCAGCGACAGTGCACTAAGGTTCCCTCTTCTCCACATCCACTACAACACTTGCTACTTCTTGTCTTTGTGATAATAGCCATTCTGAGTGAGTTAGTTTTATTGTTTGTTTTCGTGGCACCTCTTGCTCTGTTTTTTGTCTGGTTCATTTAAACGTTTGCTTAGTTATTCTTGTCTCAGTTCTGCCTGCTGTAAGAAAATACCACAGGGGGCCAGCCCCATGGCCAAGTGGTTAAGTTCACGTGCTCCACTTTGGCAGCCCAGGGTTTACTGGTTTGGATCCTGGGCATGGACCTAGCACCACTCGTCAAGCCATGCTGAGGTGGCATCCCACATATCACAATAAAAAGGACCTACAACTAGAATATACAACTATGTACTGGGGGAGTTTGGGGAGAAGAAGAAGGAAGAAAAGAAAAAAGAAGATTGGCAACAGATGTTAGCTCAGGTGCCAATCTTTAAAAAAAAAGAAAGAAAAAGAAAATACCACTGAGTGGGTAGCTTATAAACTACAGAAATCTATTGCTCACAGTCGTGGAGGCTGGAAGACCAGGATCAAGGTGACAGCATGGTCAGGCTCTGGTGAGGACCCTCCTCCTGGCTTGCAGGTGGCCACCTTCTCATTGTATCCACACATGGCAGTGAGAGTGGGGTCCCTTTCATAAGGGCACTAATCCCAGCATAAGGCTCCACCCTCATGACCTGATCACCTCCCAAAGGCCCCACCTCCTAAAAGCATCACCCTGGGGGTTGGGTTTCAACGCCTGAATTTTGGGAGAACACAATCAGTCCATAAGGGCCTCAGCCCCCTCACCCTAACTAGAAAGCCAGTTCCACAGGGAGCAGGATTTGATCTGCCTTGTTTCATGCCTAGATCACTGCCCAGCATATGGAAATCACTCCATACATATCTATTAAATGAAAACATAAGCCTCTATTCCAAATCAGCTCCTCATGCTGACTTTGCACAGAAAACTGTAGGCTCCGTGAGCCCTCCGTGCTTCGTGCTGTGCTAGGGCAAGCCCCAAGCCTCCGTGCTGCGTGCTGTGCTAGGGCAAGCCCCAAGGCAGGGTTGGGCCTTCACTCTTCCACTGACATCCTGACCTCAGCACCAGCCAAGACCTCCCATGCTCTCACCATGGAAGGCAGAATCTTTACCACCACTGCCATCAATACGGCAGGCAGACCGTGGTCAAAGGACAGGTCCCACAAAGCCAGATTAGACGCAGCACAAAGGGGAAAACACAGGGGTCATTCAACTCTTTTGTAAGTCAACAGAGCACTTTGGTTTTATTTTTGTCCTGTATTTCAACACATCGACAGAAAGAAGTAAGTGGCATTGCATGATGTCCAATTGCCGATCCAACTATGCCTCTTTTGGGTTTCTCCCAGAGTTTACTGTGCCACCATCTCTGCCCATCCTTGCTCATAATTCAGGGATTTTTTGTGTTTTGTTTTATTTTTCTCCCCAAAGACCTAGTACATAGTTGTATATTCTAGTTGTAAGTCCTTCTAGTTCTTCCGTGTGAGCCACCACCACGGCATGGCTACTGACAGAGGAGTGGTGTGGTTCGGTGCCTGGGAACTGAACCCAGGCCACTATCATAATTCAGGTTTTTGAAAGTAGACCACAGTTCTGTTTTCTTGGAGGGGACTACCCTGAGTGAAGCTGGCCAGGCCTCAATGACCATCCTGGATGCTTGATTCAGAGCTGATACAGGCATTTTGCCCCTGAATTGAATAAGGCAGGATTTTACTTTTTGCTTTCATGTTCTTTTTCTGCATAAAGGCAGAAGCCACCCAGGCAAGGACACAGATTCTGAAGGTCGGTATGCTGCTTTGGGATTCAACTCAGCGACTTGTGCTCTTTTAGCTCTGGAGGGTACCAGCGGTTCCCATCCTGCCCCAGGGAGCTTAGCGATGTGTCATGTGCTTTTGTAATTTGCTTCACTTCTCTCAGGATGCAACGTGCCATTTAGCGAAGTATTATTGATACAGCCACTGGATGGGAAAAGACTGCAAGAACCAACGCAGCTCCCCAAGGTCTCTGATTAAAAATCGAAGAGGAGCTTTCTTATCAAGAATATCTGGCTACGTACTTTGAAACCCATTTGTTTACTTTAAAATGCATTACCACACCATGAAAATCACATCATCACTCTTCATCACAGATTACATAAAACCCCGCAAGTCTTTTTCTTATAATGTGTGAATAATTATTTGGTGATTTGAATCTCAACATATGTAGTCAATTGAATGTCACCTGGGAAGTTATGTAGCACTGGAAAAGATATGCAATATTCTATTGTGAATATACTCATTACAGTGCCTTAAAGAATTTCAGCTATGAAAGCTTTTAATTTCCCCAAATGCCCCCTCTTTTTTGTATCCGATAAATGATTCATCTCTGTATAGGAACATCAATAAATTTAACAAAGACAAGAGTCTAGAGGCGTTGGCTAGATTGGGGTAAACTGAAATGAAAAGGGAAGAGAGAGGGTTGACAGGGAGAGCGCCAGGCCTGGAGCCCTGATGGCACACTCTCAGGTAATCAGCAGACATTTGTGCTAACGTATGGCGGCCATAGAGAGTCCATGAAATCATAGCAAGCGCTGATGAGGCCGCTCATTTTTGAAATTAAAAGAAAAGTTTTATCTTCAGAATCATTAACTGGTCAGCTTAAAATTTCCATAGTGGAGAAGGAATTGGAACAAAGTGTCAAGTAATCAATTTGCAATCACCTGGAAGAGAATAAGGTGGGGGCTCGTCAGCTGTGCTTTGGGAGGAACAAACTGTGCCAAGTCAATTTAATTTCCTTCCATAATGGAGTGTCAGGACTTCTGACAGAGGAGAGACAATAGATGTAATCTATCTGTGCTTGAGAAAGACTTTTCACTGTGCTACACAGAAAACCCTTGCCTACAAGAGAGAAGGCTGTATTGGGTGGGTGGGTGGGTAATTATGAGGGAGGTCAGGAGACAGCACAGGGAGGGCACAGGCAGGGGAGGGCCCAGCCATCCTGTGGTTCTCTGAAAGTCATCATTCAGAACCCATGACATACAACTCTCCGCATCCCCAAGAATTTGAGTAGACTCAAATAAGCGGGTTAAGTTATTGACTTAAATTTAAGTTATGAAAAATGTAGCCAAAGGATGGAAAAAAGTATTTCCTTTCCAATTTATAAAATTATATTGTACCATCTCTGTAAGTCATGGTCCTTTTCCTGAATCTCCAGAAAATATAGCATGTCATGATCCAGATTAGGCAAGACTCAGAAAAAGTAAATTAAGATGACTCAAGTCTCCAGATATTAACTGTAAAATAAGTAGTGTCAATTTATTATTAATTTCCAGAGGTGTAATTGTTGAATGGATTAGATTAATAAGATACACATAGATATTAACAAAACGGGTAACTTCGAAGAAGGTACAAAAAATAAACTCAATAAAATATTAATGAAAGTGCGTGTAATGTCATTACTATCATTTTTACTTCATATTACTGGGTTTTTTGGTCATTTGTCTTAGTCCACGTTGAATTAGGATCATTTTTGCAAAACAGTGCAGGAGTCTTCAATAACATTATGAAAGTTTTACCTTCAGACGTTTCAAATACTTAAGTTTGCCATCAGGAAAAGACTAAAGGTTTCAGTAAAGTCCCTGAGCCACATTGTCATAAGATAAATAATTAGACCACTTTTAAAGACTACAGAAAACTGAGTCAATCGTAGTAATTAAAGAAATGCAAATGAAAGTAAATTTGTGACAAATGTTTGTACTCGCTAAATTAGTATTTTAAATTATAACACACGAAGATGGCAGGTTAAGGGGGTACTGAATTAAACATAAAGTATTGAGGGCATTCCAAATCCTTTTATAAAGAAAAACTCTGATACTATGGCAGCCATAAAGATACACATGTGTTGGACGCACTAATCCATTTCCTGGGAATTTACCTTAAGGGAATAATGTCACAGAAGTAAAAGTCAGTCCTTGCATTTATTTACAAAAGCAGTAAACCTGGCGAGGTGTAATGTATACTTTGAAGGGAAATGTTGGAGCCAATTCAATCAACTCGGTGGAATCTTTTGAAAGAACAAAATTAAGCATTATGAAGACTGGAGTAAATTGTAATAATTTAAAAAATGGATAAAAATCAGACTGTGAGGTGGTGGGAGATAGCTGAAACAACCGTAGGAGCTAGAAGACCTGAAATTCAGCTCTTAGAGCCTCCACCACATTTCACGTTGACAAAGACCCTCTCCCTGACCCAATGCTGGTCAGCCTCCTCTGAGCCTCCTTTTGGACTCGGCCTCATCCTTGGGCCCTGACCCAGGCCTTCCTAGTCCAGTTTTAGCAAGAATCCTGCCAAGTCAGTTTAGGGAGAATTCTCCCCCTTTGATCACCCTCCCTCTCTGATCAGGGTCCTCATCCCCATCCTTACCTCTAAGTCCTTGGCCTGCTTTTAGCAAGAATCCTGTTAGGCCAGTTTCGCAGACTCCTCCCTTCCCCCATTTGACATCTCCTTTTAGTGATTTTCCATCCACTGACTCGACTCTCTGCCCCCTGGTTATAAATCCCAGCTGTGTTCGCTGTATTTGGAATGGAGCTGAGTTCTATACGGAAGACTCTTTCCCTATTGCAACAGCACTGAATACAACCTGCCTCTAACCGGTGTCCGGCTCCATTTCTCTTTGGCAGTACTTCCAAGAAGCTCCCCAACCTTCTTATAAAATGAAGCAGTGCAAACCCTCTTTACCATCCACGCCCAGCTTCCTGGCCTACAGCAACACAGCTCAACTCTTAAAATCTCATCTCTGAGGAGTGGGCCAGGCCAGGCTTGGGGTAGGTGATCCATCCTGATGGACTCGATCAGAGACTGAAGTAGAAGAATCATAGAGATGATCTGGTAATTTATGAAGTGGAATATAATAGTCTCATGGACAGCCTGTTGACATATACACCTTGTCCTAGGAGAAAAGCTACAAATGAAGTCAAATTATTGGATGATTTCTTCTTAAGCGTGATCGGAACAAAGGGAGTTAATTGTGCGGCTTGAAGTTTTAACAGGGTGAAGTTTTGTTAGGCTGAAGTGTCCTTCCCCACACTGGGTAAACATGTGCTACACAGACCCAGAGCTCCTTTGCCAGGCAGCTCGAATGGACGCAGCTTACATCTGTTAATTCTTATTGGCACATTCTTCCTTTTGATATGCTAATACTCTTAATCAGATTATAGTCAACTGAGTTTTGCTGAGGGCGCACTTTATTCTTAAGGTGACTTTGCCTATGGCTGCCAATCTGATTCGGAATGTGGGGTTTCTTGGCAGCATTTGTAGGGTATGAATTTGTACAGTTCTGCCTACACCTCACAGTACTGCTTCTCCAGCGTATTTATAGTGTCCACAGTTTGAATGAGAAGCTTGCGCTTGGATTCAGCTTTACCACATGCTGTGGTTTAGACATGCCTCACCGACATTGTGGAGATCCAGTGAGATCCTATATTTGAAAGAGCTTTGCAAACTGTGAAGGGCTATAAGATGTATGCCGTTTTAACCCCCGATTCCATGCTGATACCATCTGAGAAGGTATTATGGAGGTCACTCAGTTACCAGAAAGAAAGTCTTACTCATCCGGATTGTGGGTACAGAGTCCTGAGGAAAGGGGAAAGTTTTTCTCCATTTGTCGTTTATCAAAGTCGTCCTACATGGGAATCAGATTTTCCTTCCTTCTCTCTGTTTTCCTCTCTCCTCAAGACATCCCATTTTTTTCTTTCCTCTGCTCAACTCCCAGATCCCAGAGTATTTGGGAGTAAATGGGTCAGATCCTAAAGTTCTATGCACCCCAAGAAATTTAGGATCTTAAGGATGAAATTAATAAGGCAAATATGTCTTTTTGCTCACTAAGGACTGAGCAGCCATACTGTAATATGCCGTGTGTTGCATTCAATTCTCTCTTACTTGAAATTACTGTATGTTTCATTTAATTCTCTCTCACCTCCCCTGGAGGAGTCTGCAGGATGCTCCTCAACTGTGGATCACGGATCATGCTACCACCAAAGACGCCTTCGCCTGACCCCAGGAACCAGTTAAGGGGTTGCGGGCTGTGTGTGCCTAAATTATGAAGGCTCACCTTTTATGGATCCTAGGAAACTTCTTTGACCAAGTACAAATTTAAAAGCTTATATTCCTTGGGCCAGCCCGGTGGCGTAGTGGTTAAGTTCATGCACTGCACTTCGGTGGCCTGGGGTTTGCAGGTTTGGATCCCAGGTGTGGACCTAGCACTGCTCGTCAAGCCATGCTGGGGTGGCATCCTACATATAAATAGAGGAGGATGGGCACAGATGTTAGCTCAGGGCCAGTCTTCCTCACACACACACACACAAACACACAAAAGCATGTATTACTATTTTTAACTCAATTACAAGCAACAAGGCTGGAAGATAACCTACAGCCAGCTATGATAGGCCTGAACTTATTGAAATACTAAACCCCCAAAACATACACTTCCTGATGCTGCCTCAGCCTCAACTAAACCCAGTGGAGAAGGGAACCCGGAGGCTGGTTCTGGGGGCGTGGAGGAAGTCTGTGATCTGAGCGCACCATCATGACATCGGTGGCCATTAGGAACCAGCATGCGAGGTAAAAGGAGTTGAGATGAAGGTGTGATCCACAGAGCAGAGGCAGGTGGAAGTGCTTCCTCACAGGCTGGGGCGTCTGACAGTTTGGGGTCATTTTTTCCTCATGTCCAATAGTCTGCTATGTTTTTCCCTCTTTAACTATTTCATTTTTTATAAATTTAAAGGCCTCCCAGCATCCAAAATAGAATTGATTATTCTTTTAGCTTTATAGATATATTTTATTACCTGCCTATTACATGAGAGGCCTCTTTTGTCTACTTTTTAAAATTGCTTCCTTCCCATCCACAGTCCTTGTTCCCTCTTTCATAGGGAATCTTGTACATTTAACTTATAAATTTTTTTTGAGGAAGATTGGCCCTGAGCTAACATCTGTTGCCACCCTTCTTTTTTTTTTTTCTCCCCAAAGTCCCAGTACGTAGCTGTACACACTAGTTGTAAGTCATTCCATTCCTCTGTGTGGGATGCCACCACAGCATGGCTCCATGAGCAGTGTGCATCAATGAGAGATTAGGCATCAAAGATTAGGTATCAATGAGAGATTAGGCATCAAAGATTGATTTATTCAACCAAGTGTGGAGTTGAAATGCCCACCTGGCCTTTCCATAGGTCTGTGTATGTATACGTTTATGCAGAGGGCGTTGTGCACTTATATTCAAATTTTTAAACCTGTCTTAGACGTTGTTGCCAAAGAGAGGGAGGAGGAGCAAGAGGAGACAGAAAACAATGAGAAGACAATCAGGACTGTTCAGAACTTCTTTCACTTGGCCTAGTGATGGTAAATCAATTTGTAACATGAACTTTTCCTTCTTCCCAAGTTTCTCTTGAATTTAATATGCAACATGGCACAATCCTTGTCCCTGAGTCTCAGAGACAGATATTTAATTTGGTAATAATGTGCAAGCTCTTCTCCACCCTGCCAATATTTCATTCCAAGGGAAGGGTTTCCTCCTGGGGTGTTCTTGGCTGCAGATGACTGAGACAGTGAAATATTCAAGTCAGGCTGAGTCCTCAGAATAAAGGAAGGCAATCGGCTATTCAGGCAGAGGAAGTGGGGCCCAGGTGGAGAGACTGGAGCCCAGTGTAGCCCAAGGGATGCTAAATTACCCCTCAACCTGCTCAGCCCAATCAATAGACACCAGGAAAATCACACTTGATAAAAAAAAATAATCGCTTAGGAGGAAAATGGTTCAGCTATAACACACTAACGATTAAAATGGAGTTTTACTAATTCCTTATATTTGACGTCTCCTCGAGACTTCAGTTACAAACCGATACTCAGGGATGTCTTCTCAAATCTCTAACATTAACACATTGAAAGAACTTGAAATACTGCAGCACAGCTTTGAAATGTGAACAATTAGCTCCCATGGTTGGGAAAATTTTGCTTGACACAACGGCTTAAGACAAACCAGAACAATATTTGTAACAGCGTGGATCAGCTTAACTGGAGTATTTAATGATGATAGGGTCTTTCATAGAAATTTGTAATAGAATAATATAAATTAATAGGATGTTCTATAATATTCTTCATTTGCAAAGTGTATCTAGTTGGGTCACATATGTTCCCTGGGTTAATGGGGTTGATGCATTTTGGAAAATAATTTTTCAAGTAGATTTGACAAAGTCTCAATCAAAGAGGAACTCTATCCTCCAAGTTCTCTAAAAAATTCCTCTCTTTCTCTTTTAAATTATATTTTGACTTTAGTATAAATGTTTTTCAACAAAAACATCATAGGAAGTTTCACATGGAGTATCATGCTTTTATGCATATTTTAATTCAAGGAGGAATCAGGAAATTCCTAGTACTGTCTCATTTTTCAGTCTCATTGCATTTGTAAGAGGTGTCAGCTACTGCAGAGAAGGAGCCTGGCGGTGGTCTAGGGTCGTGGCTGACACCACTCCATCTGAGGCAAGCCTTCTTGGCTTCTTTAACACTTTGGTTTGCAGTGGAGCAGCTTTATGACCTTGAGAAGGTCACTTACCCTCCCTGTGCCTCATTTCTAGCACGAGATTAAGAATCTCATTATTCGTTATCATCCCTCTTAGTATTGTTCTTATTATTCATTAAATCTCAAATCTATGCACTATTAGATGCCCTGACCTTGAAGAGCTTGCAATTTAATTCAGCAGACAAAATATTAAAAATTAAATATTTCAAAAGAGTTGCCCAAAATAATGTTTGAGTACCTCTCAAGTGGATAGCTAACCCAGTACTATCAGAGATCTTGTTTTGATCTGGAGAAATCAAAGATTTTGGTGAAATTTCACTCGCATAAACTGAATGCTTTATTTTTAATTACTTACTTAGGTTTTTGCATTTCTCCGTCCACCACACTGGCCACATGTCCCAGTAATTACAGTCGTCCCTGGCAGAGTGGGGAAGCTGCCCCAGAATGGTGGGTCTGCTCCCTCTTCTGTACTAAAGGAGGGCAAGGCAGGAGCGCCCTGGGGGCCATGGGCGACTTCCCCACACCCATCACAGAGCTTAGGCAGGGCCAGACCACGCCAGTTTTGTACAGCTGCCTCAGTGTAGAAGGGCTGACCACACTTCCTTTCAAGTCAGGGTTTTTCTCTCCCCGTTGTAAGGGGAGAATCACAAGAGAGAGATGCCTATGAAGGCCAGATGGAATGGGGCTCCACGAGGCCTGGGTTGGATCCCGTGGCCCGTCACTGTCTTCCTTTAGAGCCCTTTGAAAATGACTTAGTGTTTCCAGCCCGAGTTCATCTGACTGTAGAGTGAGCGTCAAAGTACCCGTCCTGCTGGCTACAGTGAGGGTTGGTGCACGAGTGTAATGTGCTGGGCGCTCAGCACTTTCTCCCTTTGGCCGTTTGAAAGATGACCGTGCGAGAAAATGCTACACGTGCTAAACAACGCACAGGCATTTGATATAAAAGCTTTTACCTGACCAAAGTTATATTAAAGGAGCTATCGTAATCCATGCAAAAGAGGGGGTGAGCACATAGAACACCGCATCCTAAGACAGGGTCCACCACAATGCACCACACAGGGGACTCCGAGAAACTATTATGGGGTTTCTAAATATTTGCAAAAATATTTCAGTTTATTTCATTTTGTTTATTTGCAGGGCAGGATGTGTATATCAAACTATGTTTCTAGAAAATCAATATAACGTTTAAAATTGACGTCTGAAACAAACTGAAGTACGTGGTGGAACATTGTAAGATTTTGGTGAAATTTCACTCATATGAACTGAAACACCAAGATTTTTTTGTTTTTTTGATTAAACTCTTCCCATTTTGGAGTAGGGAACTATTTTACCAGGCTCTAAAATCCTACCATCACTTTATGCTCCCCTAAGGTACACTTTCTATAATGTTAACCCACCGATCAGTACCTAGATTGAAATTTTTGATGTGAAAAATGGTCATTTACTAGACTAGTACCAAATGAACTAAGATTGCGGGCTATAATGCCTTTTAAACAAAACTTCAGTGTGAGCCACAAAATTTGTAGCATTCAGGGTTATGAGGAGAAAATAGTTGGTTAGCTTGTGAAAAGACTGGCAATTTGACACAACGCAAATATTTTTTGAATGATTTTAGCCCACTGCCTATAATATTTGTAACCTATTTCCTTACAGTGAGTGTAAACAGGAAACCTGATGATCTTAAATGGGAGCTGCAAAGTGATGGCGATCGTGGACAAGATGCTCCTGCTTAACGCTAATTAAGGATAATGAAAATGTATCCGCAGGAGAAACAGGGAAGCCCGCTCTCTGAATGTGGAGAAATCTGACAAGCTCTTTCAAATTGAAAAATCAAGGGGCACAAATTGCATTGAAGGCCACGGCTCTCCTGTTCTTGGTTCAGCTTTTGGACAATTCTCAGTGGAAGACTTGGTTACAATTATTATTCACTCATGGTTCAAACGTCCTTCATGTGAAGGTAACCATTCTAGGCTTGAAACTTGATCTGCTGGGAGACTATGTGTACATTATCTATTTCCAGAGGAAGGTAAATTGTAAAATGGAGAAAACGCCATTTGGGTCCAAAAGTAATGCTTTAGCCAAGATGGAAGAAAAGGGACATAGATTTATCTGGAGACTTAGGATCTATAAAGAGAGAAAGAGTAAGACACAAAAGTGTCATCCTAGTAAGGACCTCCATCCAGAATGCTTTACCTAGCACTGGCATCTCTGGGTGAGGCAAAGTTGACTTCTTTGTCTTTGCATTTCAGATTTGCAATAAAAAGCAAGTATTTCAATGACATCAAATTCTTAAGAATAATCGTCACTAAATTCTTACTTATCATATTTAAATTTTTAATATACTTTATCTTTTAGAGCACTTTTCAGCTCACAGCAAAATTGAATGGAAAGTACAGAGATTTCCCATAGATCCCCTGCCCCCACATACCCACAGCCTCCCCCACTCTCAACATCCCCCACCAGATGGGACATTTGTCACAGCTGATGAACCTCCATCTATGTGTCATATCACCCAGAGTCCATACTTGACAGTAGAGTTCACTTCTGGTGTTATTCATTCTATGGGTTTGGACAAATGTATGATGACACGGATCCATCATTATAGTATCACACAGACTAGTTTCACCGTCCTGAAAATCCTCTGAGCTCCATCTATGCATCCTCCCTCTCTCCAACCCCTGGCAACCACTGATGTTTTCACTGTCTCCATAGTTTTACCTTTTCCAGAATGTCGTAGAGTTGGAATCACACAGGATGGAGCCTTTGCAGATTGGCTTCTGTCACTTAGCAATATGAATTTTAGGTTCGTCCATGTCTTTTCATGGCTTGATAGCTCACTTCTTTTGAGCACTGAGTAATGTTCTGTTGTCTGGTGAACCACAGTTTATCTATCCATTCACCCACCGAAGGACATATTAGTTGCTTCCAAGCTTTGCAAATTATGAATAAAGCTGCTATAAATACTTGTGTGCAGATTTTTGGGTGTAAATGTTTTCAACTCCTTTGGGTAAAAACCAAGGAGGATGATTGTTGGACTATATGGTAATAGTACGTTTAGTTTTGCAAGAGACCACCAAACTGTCTTCCAGAGTGGCTGCACCATTTTGCATTCCCACCAGCTTTGAATGAGACGTCTTTTTGCACCACACCCTCATCAGCATTTGGGGTTATCAGCATTCTGGATTTTGGCCATTCTAATAGGTGTGTAATAGGATCTCCTTGCTGTTTTAATTTGCTTTTCCTTGATGATATATGACGTGAAGCATCTTTTCCTATGCTTATTTGTCATCTGCATGTCTTCTCTGTTGAGGTGTCTCTTCAGATCAGTTGCCTATGTTTAAATCAGGTTGTTCATTTTCTTTTGTTGAATTTTAAGAGTCGTTTGCATATTTTGGATGCCAGTCTTTTCTCAGATGTGTCTTTTCCAAAAATTTTCTTTCAGTCTGTGGCTTGTCTTCTCATGCTCTTGGTAGTATCTTTTGCAGAGCAGAAGTTTTAATCTTAATGAAGTTCAGCTTATCAGTTTTTTCTTTCATGGATTATCCCTTTGGTGCTGTATCTAAAAAAGCATCACCCTACCCAAGGTCATCTAGGTTTTCTCCTATGTTATCTTCTAGGAGTTTCTGTTTAGGCCTATAATCCATTTTGGTTTCATTTTGTGAAAGGTGTAGCATCTGGGTCTAGATTCATGTTTTTTGCATGTGGATGTCCAGTTGTTGCAGCACCATTTGTGGAAAAGACTATCTTTGCTCTATTGTGTTGCCTTTGCTCCCTTGTCGTGGATTAGTTTACTCTATGTGTGGGTCTGTACTCTATTCTGTTCCATTGATCTATTTGTCTGTCGTTTCAACAAAACCACACTGTCTTGATTACTGTAGTTTTCTAGTAAGTCTTGAAGTTGGGTAGTGTCAGTCCTCTGACTTACTTCTCCCTCAATATTGTGTTGGCCACTCCTGGTCTCTTGTCTCTCCATGTAAACTTTAGGATTAGTTTGGCAGTATCCACCCAATAACTTGTTGAGATTTTGATTGGAGATTGTGTGGAATCCATAAATCAAGTTAGAAGAACCGGTATCTAGACAAAATTGAGTCTTCCTATCCACAGACATAAATATCTTTCCATTCATTTAATTATTTGATTTCATTCATCAGAATTTTGTAGTTTTCTCATATAGCTCTTTAAATATTTTGTTAGATTTACGCCCAAGTATTCAGTTTTGGGGTGCTATTGTAAATGGTGTTGTATTTTTACTATTTAATTCCATTTGTTCATTGCTGATATATAAGAAAGTGATTGACTTTTGTATGTAAACTTTGTGTCCTGCAACCTTGCTATAACATCTCAATAGCTCCAAGAGGGTTTTTTTGGCTCATTCTTTCAGATCTCATTAATTTTCTGAAAATGTATATAACCAACATATAACGTTCCTCAGAAGAACAAGATATTTGAATAAAAAGACTTATGAAATTTTCACTGAAAGGTGAAATGACTGTCTCGAGTTCAAATTAATGTCATTTCATCAAGTTTTCTCAGTGGGTGTTTTTCTAATTTCTTTGATGGCATAAGACACCATAATTGAGTTCTTTGTGTCTCTGCTGGCAGTTCTTTAGGAATAGAGTAGTCAGGCTTGGTCTGCATCTAGATGATGACGCCCTAGATGTGAGCTGTGCTACCTAGCATCTTGCCTATAAGGATCTCCAACATGGTGGAAATTAAGCCAATTGACAGCATCATATCTGTCTTCACAATCACATTTTGAAATAGTTCTCTCAAGATTCACTTCCCATAACTTGCACTAAAAAAAGGAAAATTAAACTCTACCAAAAATTAGACTTTAACATTCGTAAGAACATGGTCAGATTCATGGCACCTCATCCATAAAAGCCTGGTACTTGGTTTAATGTTCTGCTGTCACTGTCTTAAAATTCTTAATAGGCTTTGAGAAAAGGACCCTGAAATTACATCTTGCACTTGAGGGTCACAAATTATGTAACCAGTCCTGCATTAAAATATTTTTTGGTAAAGCATGTGGGCTTGTTGTATGGCTAATTTTTTTAAAAATTCAAAAAGTCTCAGGTTTTTCAGGAAATATTTTGCTTAACTTGGGGCTTTATTCTTGGTTATTCAAAATTCCAAGGAAAACGAAGCAAGTGTAACTTCTACTTCAATTCTCTTCAATGTAAGTAGAAATCCTCTTGATTAAAGTGAGAATACATACTCTACTTTAAATCATTTTTAATAACTAACCAAGATTACTTTACTTTTAAGTTTTATTTGTTGCTTCATTTTCAAGGGAATTTAAAGTGGTTTCAGAACCTAGGAAGAAAGTAGGATGAAGGGAAATAGAATAAGCAAATAAAGTGAATTCATGGAGATACATGCCGTAAAATGCTACACAGTTTCTATGGTAGGGCCATAAGTGGTCCAGGGACATCCCAACAGCCAACGCATGGAAGGAAATGCACCCAGTTATCCATTTCAAAATATCCCAGATCTACAATGTCAGTCCTTGGAATGTAAAGTTCCTGAGGTCCTAGGATGGAACTTCTGTGGAGAAGGTTTCTGTCTCTTTTGCTCAGGACAAGATCCCCCGTGCTCCAGCAGTTTTGTCAACATCTGCATCCAGTAAGGACATGTTGAAAAACTGTGTGTCTGTGAGACAACAGGGACACAGTTGTTCAGGGGAAGAACAGCTTCGCAGATGCTTCTGGTACCTGAGTGGGAAACACAATTCTCCTTTGTAGTCTCATAATGGACCCAAGTTTACAAAAACAAAACCCCCACAATAAATACAGTGGTTACACTGATATGACCATTTCATGAAGAATTCTGCATTTAAAGTTCGTGATGGGCTACAATATCAAAATGCAATTCAGCGAAAGAGATTTTATGGGGCCAAAAGATGTTGTCTATAGTTTTCTAATCTTTGAGAACATGTGAAAGCCATGGAGTGTCTCCCCAGAGAAGGGCAATTCAATACACCCAAAATTTATAGAGCATTTCAGGAACTCTGGTTCTGGCTTAAAACAGATACCTGAATCTTATTACCTTGTGGTAATTTGTGATCCAAATGACCAGCCCTTGATCTAGACAAATAGATTAACTTCAAGTGCTTTAAGAAATTCCCCACAAATGCCATTTCCCACAACCTAGTTTCTAGTAAGTATAGTACATCGTAGATATGAACATCATGTTTTCTGGCAAGATTACTGTATGTGAATAACTCAGACTTTTGATTGAGAAAATTGTTTGACGTTGACAATTTCATCATAGACATTTTTTCTCAATAAAACTATAAATTCTAAATCGTAAAATTCTTTGAAGTCAAGATTTTTTACATTCCATATATAAACATATAACATAAATATATATGAGTGTATACATATTCAATGTAATATCTCTGCATTGAGTAGTAATTAAAGTAAGAATACCAATATCTCTGCAAAAAAAGAAGGAAAAATCATTCTACAGATAACGCTTAGCACCACTATTTTTTTTCAGAAAAGTTTATGTGATTATCTCAAAGCCCGAGGTCAGAACCCAGTGTTTGGCATCCTGGCTCTAAATTTTTATGAAAGTACCAGGCGATATCTCCAAATAGAAGCTAATCTTTATGATAGTATTCATTCTAAACCCTGTTCCTCATCTCTCTTCCTCACCACATTATTTCTCATCAAAAGCATCATAAATGTAAGTGTTCAAACAAATTTGATTATATGACTAGAAAAGAGTGGATTATTGTAACCAGTAACCTTTATTTATTAAAATTAATATTTACTTTTTAAAATATGCTAATTTTTAATGTAATAACTAAAATATAACTAAAAGTATAGTTATTCTTTGTAAGAGCTCCCAATAAAAGAATGATATTTCCTACTTTATGCCCAGTGTAAAAAAGTTTAAAATGGATTACATTTATAATGTCTTCAATTTCTGAAATGATATTAAGTCATTTTACCAGGAGAGAAAATTGATTTGGTCCCTGACTTTTCCTTAGCCTCAATCATGAAAAATAGGAATTCTGATATATTCAGTTCTCATCCCCAGCAGCATTATTCTGCTTAACTGTGGTGAAAATATCTTATTCTAGCAGAATACTGTGGGTTTTGCCAGCGGGTTCCAATAAGTCAAGGCATTCATGGCAATGGATAAGTAACTCTAAGTGTTACAATTGGATTTAACTCTCTCTCCTGAAGGACAACTAAATTCCAAAGCCCAGCTGATGTCGTCATTATGTAACTGTCAATTTTGTCCTGGAAGGAATAGGAGAGATTCATCCATTGGGTAAGAATAAATGTTTCCCATTAACGTTATTTATTTAGTAATGATTTGAAAGGTAGGACTTGTTCTTCCTAATATTGGCTATGGTCCAGATCACACCGATGACCAACAAAAGTCAAGAAACCTGGAATTCAGATGTCAAGTGATGTTAGAGTCATGCTTTGTCTCGTTTTGAGTTTGGATGCAAACATACATTATCTAATAAGGCAATCTTATATAAAAAGAACTCTGGATTTGGAGTCAGACTATCTATGTTCAAGACCCATCTCCAACACCGTATGTTCATCAACAACTGATTTAGACTTCCTGACCTTGTTTTTCATTGTTAACGGAGGTAATAATTTCAACCTTGAAGAATGTTTGTGAGACCCAACTGAGATCATTTTTTCTTTCTTTCTTTCTTTTTTTAAGATTGGCACCTGAGCTAACAACTGTTGCCAATCTTCCTTTTTTTTCTTTCTACTTTTTCTCCCCAAATCCCCCCAGTACATAGTTGTATGTTTTAGTTGTCGGTCCTTCTAGTTGTGGCGTGTGGGAGGCCACCTCAGCATGGTCTGATAAACAGTGCCATGTCCGCACCCAGGATCCGAACCAGCAAAGCCCTGGGCCACCACAGCAAAGTGCACGAATTTAACCACTCAGCCATGGGGCCGGCCCCAAGATTGTTTTTATCTACACAAATAAAAGTTATTTTCATTTGTTAGAAGCAAGAATCTCAGAATAGAGGGAAATGTTTCTCACTTCAAATCTCTATGGATAAAGGACACAGGGAATCTTTCACTCAAGTTGTAAATAAATGTACGTTTCAATCTTTTATTCTCTTCTCAGCAAATTAGACTTCTAGGCAAGAGTCTGTCTGTTTTCAAACGTAAACTTAACTCCTGTTGTCTCAATAAATGAAGAAATAGGAGTCACTTGCAGTGAGAGGAGAGAAAGACTAAGCCAGCTGTATCCTGGTCCTACTTGGGTTGACTAACCCTTCCCATTCTAAGGTATTTTCATCTTGTAAATGGTTTGTGTATCTTCAGAATAAACTGCATATTCTAAAGAATGACAGCAGTTAAGAGTCATTTCTCAGGGTGTCATAGGTTCAGCTGCATGTTACAGAAAACCCAAAGGACCAGAGTTTTAAATCTTGCATATAAGTCAAGAAGACCAGCCACAGATAGAATGACACTTCAGTGATGTCCCCTCCAGCTTCAGTTTATGATGTCTATTTTGTGGCCGCAGTCCTCATGAGCCAAGGTTACTGAGAGATTGTCAGCAATTACATTTGCTTTGGGGCTGCAGGATGCTAGAGGGGCAAAGAAGGGTGTATCCTGCCCCCCTCACTTAGAGAAGACTTTCTGAACACATCAAATGGTGCTATGGGCACGTTGAAGCTCAAAGGGCTGCTTCAGGAGAACAGAAGGCAGAGGCCAGAGGGATGGGGGTAAATCACCAAGTGTGGCCTCAGGAAGCCAAGTGTCACACTTGTTTCAGGGACACTCTTGTGTGTCAAGATAAGGGCCAGGATTTGGCCATGGAAAGCTCATCAGTGACCCTGAGAGAAGCAGCTTCATGGCTGGGATGTACACAGAACCCTGATGTCAGTGGACTCAACAGAAAATGGGAGGAGAGAAATTGGAGGTCAGATGTAGAGGGGACTTTTTCAAATTCTGCTGTAAGAGAAGTGAAACTGAGCAGTAGCTGCAGGGAAGGTGGAGTCAAAGGATTTTCTCACCTGTTAGTTTGTTTTACACCATATGGAAGGAATAAGAGCGTGTTTGTGCTGTAATGAGCAGGACCAGCTTCCTGGGCGTGCACACAGGGCTGGCGCTGAAAGGCCCCACTCTTGGTTTAATGCTCGGCTGATGCCCTCCTGAATTCTTGATAATTTTATCTTTGAACTTGTGTTTAGTGAATGAAGTCCAGTGGGATGATGGAAGACGCGTGTGAGCTGAGGAGATGCGTGCTCTGCAAGGGTCTGCTGCCCTCCCTCTCCTCCCCATCACACTCAGTGTTCATGATGCCCCAGAAGTACAGAATCCTGGTGGATCCATGATGTCTGGGAGTCTGCAAGACTCAAAGGGAGTAGAGGTAAGTACACTACGTCTCTCACTAAGTAGGATTGATGCCAGCCTGCCCCAAAGGCCAGGCTTTCCTTTGGAACAGATCTGGCTCTGAGACAGGAAGAAGGCGATGGCATTCTAAGAAACACAAACAACCCAGGAAGCCTCCGTATCCTTTCTTGCTCCTGGTACCTCCCTGTGTTAGCTGAAAATGACAGCAATGAAACAAAGGGAAGAACAGCAGCCTAGGGCAGCTCTGACTTTTGGTCCTTCCTTATTTCTCAGAGGCCTAGGCAGAGAGTATTGGTACAATGTGGGTGCCAGGAAGTGAAATGAAAACAGTCGAGTTTGTTTGTGCAATATTTCTGCTATGTTGTTAGGAATGGAATACGTATGCATGTACATACTATGAAATTCAAACTTTTAACGGCGTGGTGCATCCTGATAGAAGGTAAGACACTTGGGTCCTACTCTCAGATGCCAAAATTACCCAAAAATCATTTCTGCTTTCCTAGGAGATAGCAATAGACATGGATTTGAGAAGGATCACTGCATGCTGTAAGGTTTCCTTCATGACACTGTCGGGCAATATTTCACGTACACGTTAATAAAATGATGATTTTGAAATACACGATGGTTCATAGGAACTATCCAAAAATTAACCATCTCCTCAAGCCTTTTTCTTAAACTTTACATTTTGTATCTAATTATTTCGTGTAAGGAATTCCTAAGAAAACTCGGACAATGGTTCCAACAGCACCCAGACAAAGATGTGGGCCTGCTTAACCTCTTTTAGCAGAAACAGTGCTTCTAACAGAACATAGACAAGATAATCACAACAGCAAAAACAATCGATATGTCCTTTGTGGAGTGATCAGAGTTTCTGCACCAACACAACGCTAGCCCTGCATTTCCATTCCCGCCCCCTGGACAAAAATACATCCAGATACCCAACTGCCAATTGCCCCATCCAGCGAGAGCATCCAGTCCAGAACAGCCCACGTTCCCAGTTCCCCCTCAGTGCCATCCTATAAGAAGCTCAGGCCCCAGTTTCCCTCACTGAGACGCTCATCAGCCCTCAGGGACCATTTTCTTTGGCTGCAATGAGGTCAACGATCTTTACCTGGGTCTGTGACTGTAGGTGCGCTTTTGGCGGTCTCTGGCTGGTAAACTTCCAAAATGATGCTTAAAATATGAACCTAAAATGACATGAAAATATGTAAAAGCTCAACTCAAGCTCATGTAATAAATGAAATGGAATTTTGAATTTGGCCCCTACCGCTTTCACTTTCACTAAGAAGTAGAAATAGAAAATAAAATGAAAGCCACTTCCATCTTTCTTACAACTTAGAAAAATTGAATTGGGAGAAATAAATGCAGATTTGATTTTTTCTGGTATGCATTACACGCTAGTTTGCGTATCAGGTGGAAATTTGCCAAGATTCGTTTGAATTCAAGTTACTCTTTTGTTTTGAACTCATCTCCTATTTAAAACAGTGCCTAGCCCATGGTCAGTCCAGGGTAAACGTGAACTTGTGTTAGCATTACTGCTTGACCCGGAAGCACTTTTACCTGAATTTTAGAGACCGGAACTACAGTATCTCTCCCGTGCCTCAGTATTCCTTTGTAATAAGAACAGTGCTTCATTCACACTGTTTGGAAAATAAAGTCAGGACAAGACCTTTCTTAGAACGTCTATTGGAAATGCTGCTCCGAATTGTCGATTTCATTATTGTGTTAGAAACACTTTTGCCCCAAGTATTTCTCCTGGTCCTGATTCTTAATTGTTGCTATTTTGCAGTGTAAAATATTGATGATACTGGTCAAAAAGATTGACAGCGGCCTGAATTGTTATTAACCAGACTGTTGGTTGTAGCTTACATTTCAATACACTCTAGGATGAAGGAGAAGCCCTCCAGGAGCCTCTTTTTCATTCTCTTTTCCAAATAGGCAGAAATCAACCCTTCTATAGCTTTCTTTGTGATTTTCCCTCATTTCCCTTTTCCTCTGAGCAATTAAAGTGCCACTTATTGATTTGTACCTTGAACCACAAAAAAACTCATTATCTATCAAGTTAGAGGTTGGAAATCATCCAGAAAGCTCCAAATAGGCAAGGATTCAACAGTCCCTGAAGAACCAAGGGCGGGAACCAAGGTTTACCTGGAGAGGGCAAACTTCAGCAGTGTTAGGGTTGACCTTGGGAAGACACAGAAAGCAGAAGAGCAGAAAGATGACATCAGAGCAGGGAGAAAGCAGCTCCCTCTCCACGCCCAGCACATCCCACCCGCCACACTTCAGCGTACACCCACCCAGCACACAGACACCCCAGCCACACACGTCCAGCACACACACAACCCCAGCACACACACCCCTAGAACACACACTCAGAGGAGGAGGATTAATTGCATAGTCTAAACCTTTTGGGAAACATTCCCAAATCTTCTTTATCCATTCATCGGTTGATGAGCACTTGGGTTGCTTGAGTGTCTTGGTTATTGTGAATAATGCTGCAATGAACATAGGGGTGCATAAGTCTCTTTGAATTGTTCATTTCATGTTCTTTGGGTAAATACTCAGCAGTGGGATAGCTGGATCATGCGGTATTTCTATTTTTAATTTTTTGAGAAATCTCCATACTGTGGAGTGTTTCACAGTTACTGCACCAGTTTGCATTCCCACCAGCAGCCTATGAAGGTTTTCTTTTTTCCATATCCTTTCCAACACTTGTTATTTCTTGTCTTGTTAATTGTAGCCATTCTGAGAGTGGGGTGATATCTCATAGTTTTGATCTGCATTTCCCTAATAATTAGTGATGTTAAACATCTTTCCATGTGCCTGTTGGCCATCTGTATATCTTCTTTAGAAAAATGTCTGTTCATATCCTCTGCCTGGTTTTGATCGGGTTGTTCATTTTTTTTGTTGTTGAGTTGTACGAGTTCTTTATATATTTTGGAAATTATCTTTTTTTCAGATATATGATTTGCAAATGCTTTTTCTCCTAGTTGGTGGGTTGTCTTTTCATCTGGTTCATGGTTTCCTTTGCTTTGCAGAAGCTTTTTAATAGGATGTTTCCCATTTGTTTATCTTTTCTTTTGTTTCCCTTGTCTGAGTAGACATGGTATTTAAAAAGATACTGCTACGACTGATGTCAAAGAGTGTCTCCCTATATTTTCTTCTAAGAGCTTTATGGTTTCACATCTTACCTTCAAGTCGTTAATTCATTTTGAGTTAATTTTTGTGTATGGTGTAGGATAATGGTCTACTTTCAGGCTTTTGCATGCGGCTGTCCAGTTTTCACAACACGACTTGAAGAGATTTTACTGGTTATTTTTTTAATTCATCTCCCTGATGTATAGACTTCTTTCTGTGGTAAAAATATAGTTTATCAGCACCACTCCCCTTTCATCCCCTTTCTGTTATACTCTCCATAATATTATATAATTACTTTTAGTTCTTCATATTTAATTTGTTCATAATTTATAATTCTTAACCGCTACTTCTTATGTCAGGGACTTCACATAATAACTCTAGATTCCTAACGTAGTAAGATGAGAATTTTATCAGCTTTTTCCCCTTCCAAACTTCCCATCTTTCTAACTTTCAACTATCTGCCTTTTTTTTCCCTTTAACAGGATTAATTACATTTGCATTATTTTTATAACCAAAAATAAATATTTTCCTTTTTATCCATAGATTTTATCCATAGTTATCTATATATTATACTATATTATATTATCGGTATATAGAAATCATCTATAATTTCAGGAGACAAAACAAAACAACAATGGGCAGCATTTACATTATTGTTAGTACTACGTAAACTGTGGCTGACAATGAGATTTCATGGGGCCTGCTCACTTGCACAGTGGTTAAGTTTGGCTTGGGGTTCTCAGGTTCGGATCCTGGGCCTTGACTTAGGCACCATTTGTCAAGCCATGCAGTGGCAGCTGTCCCACGTATAAAGTAGAGGAAGATGGGCCCAGCAAAAAGAGGAGGATTGGTGGCTGACGTTAGCTCAGGGCTAATCTTTCTGAAAAAAAAAGAAAACCCTGAGATTTGACTGCCACAATCTGTATGCCACCCCAAAGAAATCTGTCTCACACACTCTCCTTTCTTGCTCAATACTGATTTCTTAAAGCCATGCTGCATTTCAGGTTGCTCCACATTTGAGTCATAAATCTTTAAAAATAATTATTTTTTCTTGTAGTTTCGATTATCTATATCTTCTTATTATGTGAATAATCATATACCATATTCCTTCTTCTCTTGAACTCACTGTGCAAAAAGTGAAAAAAATACACTGATTTCTTATTCACTCTCTCCATCACTATTTTACTTTTCAAGTTGAAATCCCTTGGCTTCCTCTCCTCCTTTGCATTGGATATGTCACATGTGGTTGGACTATGATCTTTAAGAACACACTATTTAAGTTGTACTAGATTTTCTACGAGCCGCATTCTGTGCATTGCTATATCCTCATTTTTGCTTTCAAGCATTCAACTATACTATGTTTGCAGAGCCCTCTAGCTTATTTTTGACTTCCTTCCACAATCCTTCTGCCTCGTACATCAGGCAGGACTGGTTTTCTTTAAGCCTGTGAGTAACTGTTATCTTAGGATTTCCCTTTCTGGTATTTTTGAGTTGGAATACCTGTTTCCTGGATCCATTTCTTGATTTTAAAACTCATTTTGTTGGAATACAATTTTAAAAAATTAATTTCCTAAGCATGTATTCACATGAAACATTTACTATGTCCATACGTCCTCATATGGATGCAGTGCCTCACTCTTGATCCACTGTGACCCTGGTCCATGTTGACATTAAATGTCCTTCTCTGAATTGGCTGAAATGGATCCTCCCTTCATGTTAAGCAAACACTTGATACCACTTGCCAGGAGACAACTCTCTATGGCATTTCTACTCATCATGTGACAGCTTTTGTGGCAGAATATCTTCTAAAGGATGTTCCTATAGCAAACAGCCTGATAGGACCAAGACAGCATCTCTCTCCAGGGCAGAGCGCAGGTGCTTTCCTGACCAGCATGATAAAGACAATGTCCTCCTAGGGGCAAAGCTTGGGGAGGTTTGCTAGCTGCTCCTTTTTGGACTATGGGTTTCCTAAGTTTGGGGTTCCCAGCTGTGCCACAGACCCATCGTGTATGCAGCACTCACCTGGCCTCTCCCCATTGCTCACAGTGGACTGGGGAGCAAAGGGGTCCTATTTGAACATGAAGCTCAGGCTGCCTGCTGTATTGTGGATGATAACATCCTTTGTCTCCAACCCAAGAGTTTCATGTCTGCTATGGTCTGTTTTATCTCCCCAAATTCACTTGTTGAAATCCTAACCCCCAATATGATGGGATTAGGAGGCAGGACCTTTGGAAGGTTCTCAGGTCATGAGGGTGGAACCCTCAGGAATGGGATCAGTGCCCTAATAAAACAGACCCCAGAGAGCTCCCTCTCCCCTTCCACACATCCTGGGTCCCACAGGAGGGAATGAGGTCAGGGTGCCAGCATGGCTGGGTTCTGGAGAAAGCTCTCTTCCAGCAGACAACCAGCCTCCAGAACTGTGAGAAATAAATTTCTGTTGTTTGTAAGTCCCCAAGTCCTGGCATTTTGTATGGCAGCCTGAACTGACTGAGACAGTGTCATTCTACCATCATTTAAGAAATTCTCATAGGCTAACATGCTAGGTTGCAAACAAGGCAAAATCTGGGACCCCTCCCAGTTCCTGAGTTCACACCAGTTAAATATGTTCTGAATTTCCCATTCGGTCACACATTAAACTACAGAGGTCTTGGGCTCCAGCTGTGGATATGTAGGTTTTTTTGTTTGTTTATCCTAATCAGAATTCAGGAGACTCTCTTATACAGAATTCCAGCTTGAGAATACTCTTTCCATATCATCTGCTGGTGTATTGCTGTACCAGACGTTCTTCCTTTGCTGATGTGCTTTTGTCTGTTTGAAAGCCTTTGTTTCTTTCCTCTTAGATGCTTTTATGGTCTCCTCTTTTACACACGGTCTCATAAAATCATAAAATGATATGTCTTGGTGTGTTAGACCATGATCAGGTCTGATTCTTGGAAAGCCCTCAGCTAAAATTCCCCTCTTATTTATAGGAAGCTCTTATGTGAAGAAGTCTATTGGATGCTTTTTACCTGACCAAGAAACTAGAAGTGAAGACTGGATGTGGTGGCAGTTACAGGCTGGATAAACAGTTGGGTAAGGCATGTATGAGGCTAGGAAGTAACTGGTGCGGCTTCCTAGATTGTTTGGGATAAATGCGTGAGTAGGAGGATTCAGAGCTTTCCTTATTTTGCGGCACGCTAACCACATACTGGTCACATGAACGAATCATCCGAAAGAACTCTTGAGAGAGGCATAAGGGAGGCAAGCACTGGGGCCCTTGTGAACTATAACATAACTCTGTTCTTTGCCCCAATTTGTGGAAATGTGCTCTTTATCTCAGTTAAGTAAATAGTTGGCATCACTTAACTGTGGTCCGAGTTTCCCATTTCTGCTGACCTCTCAGCCTAGGTGTGGGTCTGTTTTTGTTCATTCTACTCCACACTCAGTCAGCCTTGCTATGCTGTCTATAACGAAGCCTTCTAACTATGCTTCAATTTTGTTTGTAAACATTGGTACATCTCCATTTTGAAATGTCTGTTTTTCATTATATGCACTTTAATCATACAACCAAGGATCATTCATTACACGATTCTATTAAGATAATGAAGCAATTTCTAGGGCCAAAGGTCCCCGAAGTGTTGGAGTCTGTCAGAAACACTGGCAGTTGTATGGCAACTCTCACTACCAACATAGCCTTTGGGGTAGATATAAGGAATATAATCATATGTCAAGAAGGATTGCCAAGTAATTTATTTAAACAATGGTTACGATTGTGCTTTCTCCATTTCCCATGTCTCTAGTAATTTAACCTACAGGGTTTCATTCATGACATTTAATCAATACATGCAAATCACTTCAGGGACCTATTATATCCTGAATTCGTTAATCTATTTGGGCAAGAGACAAGCATATAAGAATGTTTCTTGGTTGGGGTCATAAAGGAGGATGAGCAGTATCAAGTTCTACTATCCGAAGTCCTTTGGACGCTGTCATACCCATAACAGTAAGTGGTCCTTTTGGCTTAAATTTTTAATTCAAGCATTTTTCAACTAGATATATTTTGCACAAACTTGAGAATACATACATAATGTTATTTATTATGATCATTATTGCTATTTCTATTCTATGTGGTAGCTTCTAATAGAAAATATAAAGTAAGCGTATTAGTTTTTTTCAGAGGTCAAGGTGTTTTATTCATCGTGGAATATAAGGGTGAGAGTAATGCAGCAGAATTTCACTTGCCCCAATCATCAGTAGAAATTTGGTTTATGGTTGCACAAAAAGAAACCAATGAGATCAGGTGTTCTATTATGATACATCATAAAATATCCCTTAATCTTTAGGCCTTTACTTAGAGCTGATTTATTAGAAGTCTAAAATAGATACAAATTAAGTTTAATATAATGTGATGCAGGCCAATCAGACTACTATTGCAGTAAATTGACATAAATTGAATCACATTTTTTATGAAATGAGCATGCAGCAGTGTTTCGGAATTCTCGTTATTATTCATAGTAAAGAAGAACATTGAAGCATTTTATGATTTTCAGTTATTTTTATTCCTTTGTTGAACAGTCCATCTGTTGGACTACTTTAGAATTGCATACGTTTATGGGCATTATTAGTAGTTTCATTAATAAATAAATCTAAAATGGGAATGTTCACAGGTATGTCTAAGTCATGTGCATTTGACTTTTCATGACACAGACCCAGGATGATCAAGATGTTAAGCCCTCACATATGCTATGAGGTTATGCCTTGCACTGGCTGCTCCCTAACACCACACCTCTAATAAAGCAGCACTAATTAAATGGCATATTCAAAGAATGGAGTTCTACTAACATGGATCAGCCAAGCTCCCTCTTGTGAGTGCCTAATAGAGATGACTGTTTGGATAAATCTTATTTCCTCAGTACATGGATTTCGATACAATTGAAAGAATGAAAAGGATGTCTACATACTAATATGGACAGATATTTAGTATATATTTCTGAGAAAAGCAAAGTATAGAACAGTGGATATTGAATTCTTACATCATACACTGTTGTATATTTTGTATATAGGAAAAGGGCAAAATACGAATTAATATCTATTTACATTTCCTTATATCCACATAAAGAAATCTGGGATGAGAAAAAACTCAATAATGTAGATATGTTAAGGACTCAAAAATAAATAGGATGGGTGGGGCAAGAGGAGTAAGGGAGACTTCTCAGTTCATCTCTGATATCCTTCTGACTCGTAGACCATATATACATGTGCTATCTCTTCAAAAACAACACATAATGAATCCTATAGTAGATGTTATTGGTGATCTGCTTTGACCCTTTGTATGGTGCCCCTGACACAGACCCTCAGCTGCAGTGAGGGTAGGTGCTAGTTGCTCACAGCTGCATCCTTCTCCAGAACGTTGTCCTCACCCTGCCTTGGGCTGCCTACCCAGAAATTCCTGGGAGGTTATGTACTCATCCAATTAGGGTCATCCCACTGCCCGTAAGGAAGTGCTATGAGGGTACACATGCTCCTTGCCCCAGACCAAGGCAGTTCTGTGCTCCCTGTGCACCCCAGGCCTCCCTGCAGGCTCAGGCAGAGGCTGGATGGCAGTGCAAATGCACTGTGATTATTCTCTTCTGCTCTCTCTTGCCTCCCTCTCTCCTCACAGGTTTTACCCGAGGGCACTCGCTCAATATATGACTTACGTAAGCATCCCCCTTTCAAACTGCTTCTCAGCCACCTGTTCTGAGCCAAATTCTGCAGAGCAAAATAAAGAAGCTGAGGTAGTGAAACAGCCTTAAAATGAAAGGGCCTCCACTGGAGCCAAACTCTGAAACCATCCATGTGGCCAGTACAAGGCGATTCTCATTGTGTCTTCTCACTGCTAAATTAGCACACTTTATGGATGATCACCTAAGGAAAGCATACGTGGGTCAAATAATATCGGGAATACTTCCTTGTTGGCAATGGATAAAATTGATGACTTTGAGTGCATCTATGTAATTTGCCTTTACTATGGTACTCAATTATACTGAAATTAATTTTATCCACTACTTACACTGTGGATTTAACCACCATTATCCAGCAATGAGAACGTTACTGAAAAGTAAAAACATTTTAGGATTAACTCAAATTAAGAAATTTCACTGAGTAAATGAAACAATCAACCATCAAACAATGGTTACCCTAAGGGTCTTCAAGGGAACTCAAGGTCAACGGCTCCATCCCTTACGGTTGTGTCATGGAGAGAAAATCGCCTAATATTTTGAGCAGGAGAGACTGCAATACATGAAACGTGGTGCCCAAAAAACAATAGAAGAGATGGGGAATCAGAGAGTATAGAATTCATTGCCTTATGACAGTGGCCACTCACTTGAAGAGTCAGGAAATAGCAGACACACAAGACAGCAACAGAGTTAATTTCCACAGGGAAAAACCCAAGCTTGTTCCTCAGCCTCATGCTGCTGAATCTTGACTTTCCACTCATGCTTTTTTTCTGTTTTTCTAGATTGGCACCTGAGCTAATATTTGTTGCCAAGCTTCCTTTTTTTTTTCTTCTTCTTCTCCTCAAAGCCCCCCAGTACATAGCTGTATATTCTAGTTGTGAGTGCCTCTGGTTGTGGCATGTGGGATGCCGCCTCAGCATGGCCTGATGAGCGGTGCCATGTCTGCGCCCAGGATATGAACCAGTGAACCTCTGGGCCACCGAAGCGGAGTGCACTAACTTAACCACTTGGCCACAGGGCCTGCCCCTCTGCTCATGATTTTGAAAGAGACATAATGTTCCTCCTGATTCTCTTCCATCTTGGTAATCTCAAGCGAAGTTTCTCATTGGTGGACTCTAACCAACACTCAGCCAGCAAAGGAAGCAGAGAAAGTAGTTCCCATTTCTCAAACCCTGTACCAGAGCAGAGAGCATAGAAAGGGGGC
Organism: Equus quagga; assembly: GCF_021613505.1. NCBI lineage: Eukaryota > Metazoa > Chordata > Mammalia > Perissodactyla > Equidae > Equus > Equus quagga. The sequence continues at coordinate 30,123,624 of NC_060278.1, read as the reverse complement.
TTGCACAGGTCGTAGACAGTCAGATGCGATAGCCCACCCACAGGCAGAGAGCATCCCTCTGCAGATGGAGATAACAGACTGTGGTCCTCAGAAATAAAAGTTCCCAGGAAAATGGAATAGGCGCACGGAATGCTCCACTTGGCATTTGAGCGGAGTCGTTCGGAAGCGTCGAGCAGACCATCTTCAGTTCAGGATTAGACTGATACATGTTCTTCAGCCTGATTGGATTGCGCTTAGTAGCAGGGAATTACCTGTTCTTTGGATGACACCGTTACTGCTTTTTAAAAATGTACTTAACTTTTTCCCTCTGCGTCGAGTGCTTTGCACATTCGAATTAAGCACTAAACTGCCTGTTTCCCATGTAAAATGCTTATTGATTTAATTTTCTTTTAGTTCAGATGGTTATGCTGTCTGTTATTCTGAAGATGAGGTCTTACACACCGAATACTCTGAACCTGCCAGCTGGGTAGTGATTACACACAGGTAGAAAGCGCCTCATTATATGGGGTATTATTTCAGGGCCACTGGGAAGGACTCCTGCCTAAAAATATACTTACAATGGGTGCCAGAGTCATGGAGATTCTAACTTAGGGGTGTATTTCCTACTGTTCTCTAGCTGGGGCCCATAAGAACTAACAATCCAATTCGCCCTAAGTTTTAGTACCAAAATAAATATGGTTTTCTTCTGGCGAGAGAATCCCAAATTAGCAACACAAATAAAAAATAAAAATAAATAAAATATGATGAAATAAATCATGATAACTGAGGTAGGAGTAAGGTGCTCCAAAAAGGAGATGGATGGGAGGTTAAAAAAGTGACAAGTTTTCAAAGCAAACTTCCAGTATGGCACCATGTAACAAGCTTAGGACCCAGAATCAAAAAGACATGAATTTGAATCCTGTGACACTGGGTGAATGAATTAACCTCTTTAAACATGAGATGAGATAACATCAATTTTGTATATTATTCCCCAAGCCCCTCTTGAATTAAAAGAAGTAGAATATATATAAAGGCCTTAGCTTGGTATAGGTTACAAGTGAGGTCTTAACTGTTGCAATTACTCTCTTCACAAACCTGTTCTGTATTTTTGCCTAGGGTGAGTGTGCTGTTAGCTGTTTAACCATTGGAAAGGTATGTCACTGTTGTCATTTGGAGAGAGCACTTCCTGCTTGCATTCCTCCTAGAGTCCTTGAGACTTCACAACATTTACTACAAATTTGAGACCCCTCATACTTGATATGTCTCTGCCACTTTCCAGCTTTGTGACCTTGAACAAGTTATGGAAGAGCAGGTTCATCCCATTTCCTATCTGAAATACAAGAAGGGTCATACCTATTATGCAAAGTTATTGTATAATATTAGATATGATAGTGCCTGGATTATAACAAGCTACAATTTTACAAACGTGTTACTATCATGAGAACACAGACATTTCTGGGGAAAAAACTTAGGTGGTTTCATTTTCTGCATTTTTTTTTTACAGGTGTGAAAATCAACAAGGCACTGTAATAACTACAACAGTTTCAGCGTCTGAGAGACGAAGTTTCCATGAAAAGTGAGGCGCTTTATTAGCATAATTTTGATTTGGTTCATGGGAAGAAGGGCTCACGTTCAAACGACACAGCATTCTCCATGTGATAATTGCTGAATTAACTTCTCCCCAAATGGAATTCATATAAATTAAGGTACTCACGGGACAGAGGAGGGGTGAGATTAGAGTATAAAATTCTATGGATTGTTTGGAAGATACACAAAATGAATGTATTTGTTTTATTAAATAAAGGTGAATTAACTCTTTGAGACTTAATCTGATAGATCTATAGGTACAATGTTGAGTGAAAAGTATTTACTTGAAACAAAGGTATTACCTGGAGTTCGCCAAACTGTGAATTTCAGGGCATAGTCCTCCAGACTGTGCTGTCTGCCCGAGATTCCTGGCCCCAAATGCAAGTTCTGGGTTTTCCCAAAACCACCCTCAGGTTCAATGACTTGCTAGTAAGACTGTCGGAACTCACTGAAAGCTATTGTATTCATGTTGCATTTATTACAGAGAAAAAAATGCAAATTAGAGCCAGCCAAAAGAAGACAGACTACAATGGGTCTAGGAGACCTTCAAAGGTGAAGCCTTATTGTCCTCAGGACGGGCCCCCTCCCTCCTTCCTCTCCCAGCAATGATGTGGGACGTGTGACAATACTTCTGGGAGTACTGACAACCCAGGAAGCCTGCCTTGCGTAGCAAAAATAACCCACCGCTTTGGAAATTCCAAGGGTTTAGAAGACCCTCCCAGGAGACAGGAGACAAAGGCCAAATTCCTTAGCACACAGTTATTTAAAAGCGTGAGATCTTGAAGGGTAGTAGAAATTTGAGAAATAATTACATTGAACTAAATTATTCTCCACTAAAATACAGGTGAATCACATCTGATCTTTAATATGACAAACTCAGGTTCACCAGGAGGTTCATTTAAACACTACTTTCTCCCCTCGAATTATTTTGAATGTCAGCATGGTCATCACACAGCCGTGGCTTGTCCAAGGGGAAAGGGGGATTCACCGTGAAGAAGGTTGCGAGTAGCAGATAGAACAGGGTCTCTTGTCTGTGTTGAGTCAGCTATGTGGAAAAGCAAATGAGACTTTCCCAGTCCTGACGGTGAATGACAGACTATGGGCAAAGTTCAAGCGGGGACGCAACTCAAAACGACCCAAGGAAGGGCAGGAGAAACAAATGGTGGCTTTAAGAGAAGGAGACCAGTCTCCCTGTTTTACTGGACATATTTGTGAATGACATTGATTAGACTCTGTGCTTTAGTCAGTATTTTTGTGAATTTCAGTCTCCGTCATTCCCATCAGGCCTCTATTGATAATCTTTTTCAGTTCCATATATGCCAAAGTTATTCTGCCTCAATCATGAAACTTCCTTTCTTTTCATCCCTTTTCCAGTCTAATTCAGGGTAAAACAGAAAAGTGTCCTTGATTTAAATCTTAGAAAAACAAACAAAAATCCCCCCGAATCTATCAGTCTCTCTTGCCTACAATTCCTAGGAAATCCATATTGTAATGCTTAACGTTAGTTGTAATGATCTAGGATAAAGTATGAAAAGAGGGATTTTCCAATATCAAACTATCTCCCAGATTTTTAATAATTTTAATTGTTTCTCCTATTAAAAATGAATAGCATATAATTGTCATAATTGTGGTGTTTTGATTTTCCTGAAAAAGTATACTTCACAAAACTGAAAGATTTGATTAGTTGGTTTATAGTGAACCCAAGTTTTATCATAATTCTGTATATATCCATCCACTCACGGAAGGGATGTCAAAGCCTGCACTGATACAACATCTTGTGAATTTGGGCAAGAAGACCTTCATGATTGACTCTGTTGATAGTCTGTTTTAAATATGCTATTAGTCTGATGTTGGGGCTAAAATCAAGCATTGGTACGTTTTGTCAATGTAGTTCTGTGTGTCTCTCATATGTTAAGAGCTGATGGGTGAACACTGTTTACTAATAGTCATAAACTATTAGTAAAATTACAAGCTGCTTCATGCATCTCCAAACGCTTTCTCAGCAAGATCTGTCATATAAAGAATTACATTTTTTTGAGTAGTTTTTGGCAATATCTATTACAGGCTTGTTTCATTTAAGGACTGGATTTGGATATGAGAAGCAAAGAGTAAACTAAGCAAGTTGGGTAATGTTTTACAATTTTAGCAACAAGAAATCTGCAAATAAGTTGCTGCTTATTTCATTTTATCGACTCATACTTGAGACCTCTTTTATTCACTGTGTCTTTTGTCATGCTGTGACAATGACCACTACAGCTCCAGTCTTCACATCTTAGCCACAGGATAGAAGATGCACGATGTGAAAGAGAAACATAATGCCTACGTCCAGGAAGCCATGTTTTTTCAGAAATCCTGGTAAATTCTCCTTATGTCTCTTTGTCTAGAGGTGTGTTAAAAGGTCATCAATAACTTCAAAAGAATTAAGGAAGTGTAATTTTTTAGCTGGCCACTTTGCTGCCATGGACAAAATTAGGATTCTGTATGTAAGGAAAAGTGGAGGCTGGATTTTCAGTAGGCACCTGACGGAGTCTCCTACAAGACACACAAAAGAATTGCAACCCAGGCTATTAGTTGTATTTATGCATGTCAGGTGGATTGCCTTGTCTTCAAAAAGAGGTAACTGAGGGAGAAAATGTGACGTTGGTGTCTTTTCTTTAGCAAACCCTTGTTTTATTCCATCCTCTTATTTTTACCTTTAAAGAACCTACTCATTTTTCAAGGCAAAATTAATGTACCATCACCATCAACACATTTTTCTTTAACCTCAATAGTAAAAATATTTTTTATGTACCTCTGTAACAGTTTACATTTTTATTAGGAAAATTATTTGCATAATAAACTACTGAACACTTACTTTTCCCCAGACAATATTCTGGACACTGGAAAGTTTACAAAGATAAATGAGACATTTAAACAAATAATTAAATGATTCAATCTTAGAAAATTAGTGATGCTCCAAAAAGGGGTGTGTGTGTGTGTGTGTGTGTGTGTGTGTATTTGAATTATGACTACTTCTGAGACAGGTAAAAAGCTTGGAGTCACTGGAAAATGTCCATTCACCGAGGGGGTAGGATACGAAGATGCAAAGGGCATTTATAAAGAGGTTGTGACATGCCTGCTGGGTCATGCATTATCCTGAAGCAATGGAGAGACATTGGAATTTTAGCATCAGGATGAAAGCAAGATGGGATTTGTGTTTTAAGAAGATAATTCTTGCAAATGATTTGAAGGAGTCAAAGATTCAGGCAAAGAGATCAACCCGGAGGTTCTTACAAAATTCTTGGTGAGGATTGATAAACAAAAAATTATAATTATGGCAGCAAGAATGGTAAGGAGAAAATATATTCAAGAAATACAAGTAATCATATTTTGTCTTGCATTTTTGTTGGATGTATGAATGTCTATCTTCTTCACTAGATTATAAGAGACCAATGGCAGAAAAAAAATTATTTTTTTACTCTATAGCATACAGCTTATGCAGACTATGTTTGGTATTGGATTGAGTTTACTCTGATCACATTTATTTTCTATTGAATGACATGAACAACTTAAATCCTAAACACAGATAAACATGTACATTTCATCAGTAGTTAGAGTATGATACACTTCAGAACCAAAACTCAGTGACTTGAGAGTGATCAGGGATTCCAACACAATTCACATCATATAAAAACTGGCTAAATTAAATGTAACAGCAGATCGGCCTGGCCTTATTCCAGTTTTTCTCCAGATGGTTTGTCCCTGTGCAGGTAGAGGTATGAAAATGAAAAGTGATTATCCTGCTAGACTGGTGTCTTTATGCCAAATAGAATTATTTACACATTTCTTTGAGATTAATAAAGAACGTAACCATTTCAAAGAAGGGAACTTTGTTTAAAAGATTGTGAGTGAGACTTGGCTGAAAACAATCCTAGACCAAGATGAAAAGGGGCTCTAAAAACCTTCACTTTCTAGTCTCCTTCTAAATGGCCCTCACAAGACAACGGTCAAAATGGCCCTCAGCCATAAGATGCTTTATCATAAACTGTTATGTTTTGCTTCTCAGAATAAAATAATCTGTATTAAACTAAAGATTTTGAACATTGATATTCAGATTGGGAGCCACTGTTGAATGAAAGAGAAAAAGAGGAGTTGTCTTTGTCTCAGTACAGTCATGAAATCCCATTAATATTGACTATGTCATGGGGAAATGCTTGCTTCCATAGAACACTAACTCTATCTCGTGCTATAAGGTTAATATGTTTGTTTAACTTAGTGTCTTCAGGCTCATTAGACAGAGTTTAGACATTAAGTGTTATAATTATTAATCATATCCCAATGGAGGAAAGAACTGTATTCCACCAAATATCTTCAAATTATTATTCATCTGAGTCTCTATTAATTTTTTAAAAGGAAGAGCTAATGGCATACTGTAAAGGATTGTGTCTATGTTACTGTTCACCTCAATCAATATCTGCATAAGGGTTTTAAAATAAATTTTCCAATTGCTTGGAAGTAAAGCTCACTTATATTTAATTATCAAGTTCTAACTAGAAATTACAATAATAACTGAATATAATACTGTGTGAAAATATTGATTTTATGCTTTCTTTTACCCAGAAACCATAGGCTATCATAAAAATTCAATGCAGCCTTATTTTTCCAACTTGCATTTAAAGATTCGCAGACTTTAAAGGATATTCATCATCTGTCTTCTTGAGCATTTATGTTCCGATCTATAGCAGTAAAATCTGCTTAGGAGTTTGGACTCATAATTTTCTCTTAGAACTTTTGCTGAAACAGGCCTGCTTTATCATAGAGCTTGAATCTTAAATAGTTTCTCTTTCAAATACTAACCGAGGGTTATTAATTTCAATGTTCCCTTTGTGGTTCCATCAATGAGGCCTTATAGGTGTGATTTGTAATTATATCGTAAGGCTGTTAATGCTTTTATTTGAGAAATATAATAAAATAAAACAACTCAAGCTTCCCCTCTTAGATTTAATGTAAAACATCAGTGGAGAAGGTAACATATACTTTATTTAAATTCATTTTTATTTTAAAGGAAACTTGTAAAATAAAAATGCAAGTATTTCTAGGGCATAATATTTTAGTTATAAAAAGTATATTCAAGGATAGCACTGACAGGCTTGTATGTCAGATTATCTACTCACTATATAACCATTTTAGTAAACCATTTTCTTTCTCCAAATCATGCTTTCCTCCTCCTTTATTTTGGAATAACAACAAAATTTGCATCTTTTGAATAAGACAAATAAAAATACATGTGTAGATTACATATATTTTTAAATACAAGTCTCATATTGTGTAGGGTGCATTGGAGTCACTCAATAAAGATCAGCACTGTCATATAGAAAGTCTAGAGAAGATAATCAATATTAATTTCTAATGTACATATGTCTTAATTTTTGGTTATGTATTTGTTAGAATGAAATAACTTTGTCAAAGCTTTGACTCATAATAGATCTAAAATTCTATTTTTATTTTAAATAAATCAATGGTTCCTAGCTCAAGCTATGTTTTCTATATTTTAACATCTGCTACATGATCATCTTAAGTTAGAATTTTATGTTCAAATATTCTATCATCAGAAATAGGTACATGGGGAGCTGGCCCAGTGGCGTAGTGGTTAAGTTCACACTCTTATTCGGCAGCCTGGGTTTGTGGGTTTGGATCCCAGGTGCAGAGTTACACACAGTTCATCAAGCCATGTTGTGGCAGCATCCCAAATACAAAAGAGAGGAAGATTGATAACAGATGTCAGCTCAGTGACAATCTTCCTCACCAAAAGAAAAAGAAAAAAAATGCACAAGTGGGAGTCCATCCACTAAGATGAGGCAACAGGGACTGGATTTACTCTTTTGCCTGAAGTTAGTAACAAACAAATAGACAAAATACATGAAGCAGTAGGATTCAAGTTATTGGACATCAGGCAATGAAGGGGCAGTGGACCCTGAGAGATGGAAAGGAAATGAGATGAGCCCATGCTCACCCAAGCCTGATGCATGGAGAGAGATTACAGACCCTGTGTAGAGAGAATCAGGAGCCCAAGGAGAGTGAGGCTGATAGAGTTCACAGAGCAGAGTCCTGGAAAAGAGAATGCACAGAGAGAGGGCACCGAAAACTTGCTGCATGTCCCCTTTGAATCTTCACTGGAGATGGATTGGTGTGTGTGGGAAGCAACAGCTGCAGAGAGAAAAGAAGTACTTGAAAGGATATAAGGAACCACAGCCTGGAATCACATTGTACCAGAGAGACTGGAGAATCTTACATTTCAAGGAGGATTGAGGAGAGTCCTCAGAAGGATCTTGCCTAAGAAAGGGGGAAAATTAACCGTAGACTAAATACTGGTCCCACCCAGCAAAGCTTAAAAGCAGAACTGGATACAGTCAAACAGTGTGTAAGTCACTCAGCTGCATCCCAGAACAAAGATGGAGAGTATTTGTAGGACTACAAACCCATCTAACACCCTCTGAGGTAAAATTCACAATGTGTGGCATGCAGCTAAAATTTACCAGATATGCAAAAAGGCAGGGGAATAGAACGTATAATGAAAGGAATAATCAGTCATTCAAAACCAACCCAGGAAAATACACGGATGATAGAATTAGTAAATAAGGACATTGAAATATTTTGTAGAACTGTAATTCACACGTGCAAAAACCTAGAGGAAAGATGGGTCATGTACAGCATGAAAGATATAACGTGACCCAGATCAAACATCTAGAGATGAAAACTAATTTGTCTGAGGTAAGAAATATCCTGGGTAGAGTTAACAGCAGGTTAGATATTGCAGAAGAAAGGACTGAGGAACTTGAAGACAGTACTAGGAACCATTGGATCAGGTGCTCCTCCTCTCTGCCCCCACAGGTGAAGTCTCCACACCTATTAGGACATTCTCTCATTTATCCTGTAGAAGTCTTGGCACCCACCAGCTCCCAGTGGACAGTAAACCCCACGAACTGAGACTGTGTCCTATTCGTCTTTGATTTCGTAGTGCCTGACACAGTGCCTGGAAGAAAGGCCTTGATAAATAATTTTTGAGAGAAAGAGTAAATAAATTAAGGGACTAACCAAAGAAAAAATGAACAAAGTACTGAATTGAAGAAAATGCTAAATTTATTCCATTTCTAATTTTATAGACTTCCCCTTATCTAATGTGTTCTGTGTCTCCCTCTGTCTTTACAAGTTCCACTGCCTGGGCTCCATTCCTTACCTCTCCATCCAGGCTCCTTTCTGAGGTTTCCAGTAGCTCACAGTTTTGCCCAACTTCAGGCTTTTCAGAGAGATTGCCAATGCCACCCAAATGGATAAGACAAACCCAAGCTCTATGGACCCCAATTCCACCAACTCTGAAGCATGCTTGTTTAGAAAGACACTTGAGATGATATCTTGTTTATGGTCTCCTTGGAGTCTAATTTTATTTTGCCAAAATAAAAGCATATTTTAAAACAAAATCACTTTATGGAAGCAATTGGAGCTGATTACCAGATCTTTTCATAAACTTATAAGCCTTTATTTCATATTCTTAATACTTATTTCCCCCAAAATACATTTGAATCAGTTCATTATCCATGTGCTGTTATTTCTGTTATTTTTAAGAGTAATGTTTCTGCTTACTAAATTATTTCTACATCTAATGTTTCTAGTAGCCCTGAAGACATAAAACAACATTTGAGGGGCTGGCCCCGTGGCTGAGCGGTTAAGTTCGCACGCTCCGCTGCAGACGGCCCAGTGTTTCGTTGGTTCGAATCCTGGGTGCGGACATGGCACTGCTCATCAAACCACGCTGAGGCAGCGTCCCACATGCCACAACTAGAAGGACCGACAATGAAGAATATACAACTATGTACCGGAGGGCTTTGGGGAGAAAAAGGAAAAAATAAAATCTTTAAAAAAAAAAAAAAACATTTGAAATATTATGATTAAATATATTATGTCAAAGGGACACAGGAGCCAACTGAAAGTGTTGCCAATGGCCGAAACTGGAACAATTTGCTCAAGAAAATAAATATTATTGGATTATAACAGAGAGTATATAATAAATATTGGTGAGTCTATACTAACATAAATCAATGGTTAACTAAATAAATACATGGAGATGAACAGACAGATATCCTATACAGAATAATTTCAAATGATTTATGTGGATACTCTGCCCCAAAATGAATCATAACTCCCCACTCATTAAGTGTATGAAAGGGGAAAAAAAGTCACTTTCCAGTGGAGGGAGCTAATGTTAACAGCCTCAGCCAGGTGAGCAAGATCAAGCTCAGCAGTGACAGGTCATGTTGATGACATGTACCCTGATGTGACGTGATGAGATGAGAATGGCACTTTATCCCTGCATTCTCGATCCCAGGATCTCCTCACCCCGGTCTAATCGTGAGAAAACATCAGAGAAATCCCAAGTGAGGAACATTCCACACAACATGAGTTCTCCTTGAAACTGCCAAGGTAGTCGAAAACAAGAAAAGTGTGAAGAGTTGTCCCAGAGAAGAGGAACCTCAGGAGACATAAGACGAAATGTAACGTGGTGTCCTGGGTGGGATCCTACAACAGAAAAAGGACTCAAGTTACAACTAAGGAAATCTGAATAAAGAATGGGCTTTAATTAATCACAGTGTGTGGACACTGGACCATTCATTGTAACAAATACACCATATTAATGTAAGACATTATTAACAGAGGAAACCAAGTGTGTGGTATATGGGAACTCTCCGCATTCTTTTTGCACTTTTTCTGTAAATGTTAAAATCTTCTAATTTAAAATGCTTATTTCAAAACATTTTGTAATTAAAAAAACTACAGAATAAAACAAAGATTTAAATATATTTTATTTCCCTCCTAATAACCTAGAGTATCAAAATACACATATTGTGTTTTGATTCAGTTGTAAAACATTTCTTCAATCTTATAAAATACTTGACACCATCTGCTGTGTTCCAAAAGTGCTTGTTTAAGAATGCAGACTCAATCTTACTATATCTAAACATTGTAATTGCCCCAAAGTTTGGAAAATATTACACCTCTATGAATAACTTGTTCCTTAATTGGCTGATTAGCATTTATTTTGGCACTTAATGTTTGCTTTGCATATGATCATATAGTAACTCTACTCGTACAGAAATGGACTCTGCAAGTTTGTTGACAGAATGCCAGAGTCAGCAAAGCCTCACTGTGAGTTTATATTCTGGGTCTGCCACCTACAATTATATTATTCTTGGATAGAGGTCTTAAAATACCTATATTTTAGTTCCCTTTCTGTATATTGGGAACAGTAATATTTACATAGAATGATTTGACATTTATTTGAGGCGATATTCAATCATTGTGTATTTGAATGTTAAATGTTACAATTATATTTGGAAAAAATATCTGATCCTTCTCTGTCTATGTATACTCACCCTTTGAGCTTCTTTGATATTGGTCCTGATAGATAAAATAAAGGACGAAAAAATCAGCATAGTAGATCAATTACACTCAGTTCAGAGAAGAGAGACTCCAAGTTGGAGAAAAGCATATTTCCAGAAATTGGGAAGTGGATAGAACATGAAAGAACAGAGAGGGAAAATTTGGGAGCAATGGAGAGAGAGGAAGAAAGAGGAAAGTGTGGAAACATCTGCGTTTCCCTGAGATGCACAAATAGGAGAGAAAATGTTACAGGGGTCTTTGATAGCAAGTTACTGGGTATTTCACAGACATAAGATTTTGCATCTAAGAAGCACTGTTATAGTACCTGCTTGAAGTAGTCACTGTTTTTTTTCCTGTTGTGTCACAGGAAATTAGACTTTCCTTGCAAACAAGAAATGTCTGAGAAAAAGGCTGCACATGTTCGCTGTACTATTTGTCACCTCCAGAAGGAACCAGTATCACGTATCTTTCGAGTCCACCGATACGGAGGAGCCTCGTTCACAATTTCCAGTTGGCTGGCCCTGCTAAATGGCAATAGGGGCCATGAATCATGTGACCGTCTGCCCAATTATGACCCATCGCATGCTCCGTGCACAAGACGAGAAGTATTTAATGCTCCCCTCACTGCGTCTTTACTGCATAAATATAAAGGTAGCACGAGGCATACTAGACAGGCATCTTGCTTGCGATGGAGCCACAGTTCCTAGGGAGAGACGTTCCACATGGACGCACGAGCTTATTACTCACGCACGGCCCTGACAGCTGCACAGATGAGGGTTCCTGAGTAGAGTGGGGGTCACTGCTGACTCGGCAAGCCTCCAGCCACATGCGAAACGGGCACCCGCCAATTTGGTGGCTTCGTTTAACACACATCGGAAAGCGTCTGGCATAACTGTGCTGCTCACAGAGGAAGTATGGCTGTGGATGGCCAATTTCCTAACTGGAACAAAAAGAAAAAATTTTTCTCCTCTAGCAGATTTGATGTGATGTCTCCAAAGGAAACAGTAGCTCTCTAGGATTGCTGCCAAGGACCAACACGTCCCTGTTCCTTCTGAGGAAGGCTGCACATTCACAGCCTTAACACTTCACTCTTTTCTGAATGAGCCCAAGTCCACATAAGATGAGGACTCAGTCATGGCATCGTAAACTGTTTTCCTTGATCACATAAATAGAGGAGTCACACTGAATATGTGATGTTTCCAGCCTTTTGTCTTTATTGTTATCTTGGTACTTCCCAAATTTTTTGCCTTATAGTATTGTTACATGCACTACAAGAACCTTGCTACTTATAATGCACATTCAAGGAAAGAGACCTAAATATTCCCTTTATTCTCAAATATCTGACATAATGTTTTACAAACAGCAAGTGGCCAATGAATATTTTCATTTACAAATTGAGTAAGATGACTACAACCAAACACAGCCATTCCACAGCTCTTTGACAGAAGTTTCTTAAGCTTACCAGAGATTCAAGTACTCAAAATTGTAGGTACTTCCATCAAAGTCATTGAAAGAATAAGGCAGGAGAGTAAATTACCACAAAGACCAGCCTCAGAGGCAGCTCAGTGAACACACACTGTGACTTGCACTCTACCTATAACATATATATAGTTTTTTTAATAAGGTTGGTAGGCCAGGTCAAGTTCACTCAATATGACTAAGCCAGAACGAGAAAGCTGTGACATTTGTTCTCCCTGTGACTGTGAGAGCTTGTAGCCCCAAACTATTTCATTAGTCACTTTCTGGTGGAAAACAGAAAGCCGTGCAGATGCTGCAGGGCCTGTCAGCGTTGGAGCTGATCTTTGGTGTCCGTGTTTACGCCTTTCCCTGACTTTGGGCTATCGGCATTGCTCAGGCACGTTTTTGTAAGTGAAGCCTGGCCTATTTTTAACACCACATGGCCGTCCTGGGTTATCCAGGTGGCGGTCCACAGGGGACTGCACAGAGTTTACGCTTTAGGTTATGATTCCAAGAGTGAAGTGAGAAAACAGGAAATATGAAAAGGACACTGCACAGAATCAACAACCATTGTGACCTCAATCACTGATGCTTGACCTAGAGGGAGAAGCAGGGACGTCTTATTTTTCCTGAGAGTCATTTGGGAGAGAACTGACAGGGACTAATGGCGATGGTATGAGGGGACGTAATTGATGGGTCTGCCGCCGAGGCAGTGCTGCACCCTGTGCTCCTCCACCCGAGCAGCCTGCACTCTTCTCTCCATCTCTGCCTCCCCTCCTTGGGGATGGACCTGCCAACTGACAGATTCCAGATCACTCTCTCCCTCCTTCCTGCTCAGAACATACATGTGAGCATGTGTGCGTGTGATAAATAAGCATGAAGGAAAAGGGCAAACAGGGTCCTAAGAATCTCAGTTATTTAGCCGGGAATATATAATTTATCTTTTCTTACTCTAGGTAATTTAAACAATGACAACCCAGAGAAGAGATATTGTCAAAATTACTTAAATAATACTGAGTTCAAATAAAATTCTCCTGGGCACATACTTTTAAAATCAATTTTATGGAGGGGCTGGCCCTGTGGCTGAGCGGTTAAGTTCGCGTGCTCCACTGCAGGCAGCCCAGTGTTTCATCGGTTCAGGGTCCTGGGCGCGGACATGGCACTGCTCATCGAACCATGCTGGGGCGGCGTCCCACATGCCACAACTGGAAGGACCCACAACTAAGAATATACAACCATGTACTGGGGGGCTTTAGGGAGAAAAAGGAAAAATAAATAAATAAATAAAATCAGTTTTATTGAGGTTTGATTTGCCTACAATGCAACACATGCACTTGAGTGTAATTTGATGTGTTTTTGGTAAACACATATACTTGCTGTGCACCTACTTTAATTAGTATTCTTATTTTCATTTGTATTAAAGTTATACATAGGCATATGTTATGGGCTGAATTGCGTCCTCCCAAAATTCACATGTTGGAGTCCTAAGTCCCGGGACCTCAGAATGTGACTGTATTTGGAGAAGGGCCTTTAAAATGGTGATTAGAGTAAAATGAGGTCATCAGGGTGGGGCCCTAATCACATACGACTGGTGTCCTAACAGGAAGAGATCAAGACAGGGACACAAGCAGAGGGATGACCATGTGAGGACACCGGGAGAAGACGGTGTCTGCACACCAAGGAGAGAGGCCTCTGGAGGAACCAGCTCTGCCCACACCTGGATCTCTGACTTTCAGCCTCCAGAGAACAGGACAACGAATGTCTGCTGTTGAAGCCCCAGCCTCTGGTGCTCTGTTACGGCCGCCCTAGGGAAAGAAGACAGAGTATAAAGAGGCGAACAGCATCACTAAGGTCACACTGGGTACCCAGCGCACCTAAGTCCATCTCCCATCAGACAAGGACACTTTACTTTTTCAGCATGTCTTTCTGTAATTTGTCTCCGTGTACCATTTCATTTATCAATCAAACACTAATGAACATTTTCAACTGATATTTTTACTGTGGAAAAGACAGATTTGCCTTACACCACCTCACTGCCCCGGTCTCATCTGTATCAGTCTAATACAGGGTAAGACAGCGTTAGCTAAAACCAACACTCATTTGAGCTGATTCGGTCAATTTTACTCTTTTTCACCACTTAGCCAAGCTAAGCTGTGATTACATTTCCTTTTCTGGGCACCTTTTATTTTTCCTGGAGTTAATAAATTTTGTTCCTTTCTTCCCTCTCCACCTACCAGCCTCTCTTCCAAACTCTCCACAGAAAAATCCCTCTGAATTCTCTTCTAGGTGTAGCCAAACACAGCAGGTGTCCATCTCTCTGTTCCTTTCCCGCTACCATGCATCCTTCCTGAGCCCCCAGGAGACCCCTTCCCATCTAGACCGGCTAATCTCCAGGCTGGCCACTCAGACATCCTCAGAGCTTTTTTCCTGTATTGGGTTTTCAGTTTCCAGGACCCTGTCCTCCTCCTTACGGCTCCCACCCCCGTTGGTTGGAACATGGCTCTCAGTCATTTCCTGAGAAAGGGGTCCACAGGAGATACGTTTTTTGAGATCTATCATATCTTAACATATAGTTAGTCTACCCATGCAATTGATCGATGTTTTGGCTGGGTAAAAATCTGAATTGGAAAATCATCCCCTCTTACATTTTGAAGACATTGCTCCATTGTCTTCCAGCTTCCAGGACTCCCTTTAAGCTGGAGGGACCACACACTTGATGGCTTTCATTGAACTAAAGAAGCTGGGGTTGCAGAATCCTATCTTTCCTCCTAATGCGGCTGCCATACGTCCCTCTGGGTGATGTTTTCTCTCTCACCCTCTCTTCTCACTCACCCTTCATGTGACCTTGTGTTCTCACCTTCACTCTGCTTTTCTTGAGGGGAGAGTATCTGTTCTTTCTTCTTTCTCTCCTTTTCTCCTTTCTTTCTCTGATCAGCAAGATTTATATATATTTCCTAAATTTCATTATCTTTGGATAGTCTATACAGCACAGAAGTCTGCAAAAATATATTTATTCAATTAAAACAGATTATATTAAAAAATAATAATGTGAGCCGTGCGTGTGTAAGAAGAAGAGAGAGGAAGGAGAAAGATAAATTAAAATCAGGCAAAAACTCTCACTTTCAAAATTTCACAATGAAAAGATATTCATTCATTTCCTCAAACACAGGTTTAAGTATATTTGAATTTTAAAAATGTTTGAATTAACAAATTTAAGACAGGAGTGATATATATGCAAATAAGCACTACTTGGTAGGTTGGGGAACACACACAAAAGGCAAACAAACAAACAAAGAAGAAAATCTAGGTCAACCATTTTCTCTTATGAGGCAGAGTTTATGACTCTGTCTCCTTTTATTGAACATAAAATGAAAAATTTTTTTCTAATATATGATTTTTTACTGAATAGAATTTATGAAATGCAAAACTTAATTGATTATAAGTGTGTTAGGTGGTAAAGGCATTTCAACAAAGTGTGTAAAAACTGTGACAATTGTTTTATGAATGGTGTCTTTCATAATTTTCCTTGGGATATAGTACCATTATACAGAAGTGAGAGTTGATATAAGCCATACACTTAAATAAGCATATTTTCATTACTTTTTCTAAATATAATTTTGAGTGAGTCAGTTTAATTCATCTTTTGGAGGTTATTTCCTTTTTTTGTAGGTTCATTGATTAAACCCTATTTTGTGATTTTTCAGGTTTATTGATAATGCCTGGAATTCAGACTCGCAGGAATAACTGTTCACAAAATACAACTGCAGTACTGATAGTAACCAAAACAAACATACCTCATACCTCTCACTTAGCCAAAAAATGGTATACTATAGGCAAAAAAAGAGAGAGAGATAGTCACCCAGTCCAAAACTTGACGAATGATAAGTTCTAAATATGGGCTTTATGTTACCAATGGGATCTTGAAGCAATAGTAACAGAAATACAATTATAACATATCTGAATAGTGATTTATACTTATGAAATGTCTTCTCACATATTTTCTCACTTGATCCAAATGGTTGCCAGGTAGGAAGATTTTCTGAGTATTATCTTTGTTTTATAAAAGGCAAACTGAGATCTTAGCAGAAAAGGCTTAAGTCCAACATTTTTATCATGACAGAGCTGAGACCAGAATTTATTATTTTCTCTCAACTTTTTTTTTTTTTCCTGAAGAAGATTCACCCTGAGCTAACATCTGTGCTAATCTTCCTCTATTTCACACATGGGTCTCTGTCACAGCATGAGTAACAAATGGTGTAGGTCTGCACCTGAGAATCGAACCTGTGAACCCAGGCCCCTGAAGTGGAGCATGCCGAACTTAACCACTAGACCACCAGGCCAGCCCCTCAACTTTTTTTTTTCATAAAACTTTTTCTGTTGTCTCAGGTGACCTTGCTCCATTAACCAGGGTTGCAGTGAGACTTCTTAATATGGGTCTTCAAAGCTAATAACAAAACTCATTAGCGTGAAATCTTTGAAGGCTATTTAAGACTAAATGCTTGTAATTCCAGGGATTGAATAATCTATTGTGATACAAATTTGCACAAAGCCCTTCGGAATTAAGTAGAGGGGACATGACTGAAATGAAATATTCCATAAATAGTTCAATTACTATGCTTACCAAGAATGCACACGAACAATGACCAAAACATGAACAATGATTGAAAACCATAGCAATTCTCAGGTTCCAAGTCAGAATTTTTGTGCCAAATGATGTTGGAAAGAAAACCCTTTCATGAGAACTGCCGTGCTCGTAGAGTAGCTTTTTGAAGACGGAGGGTGAGGGTCTGGTCTTCATCGTACCACCCAGTTTTTTTTTTTCTTTCATCATCAATATTCTTCTTTGCTGGACTTGAATATAAATTTAAATTTAATCATTTTCAACCAATTAAAAAAAGACACCTTTTTCAAAGGCACCAAAGTGTATCTCTTGGAATGGACTCTCTTTAGTTATTCCTAGACTAGAAGAAAAACTGTATGTATTAGGTATAGAGTTACACCTGGCTGCTGGAATCTGGGATAGGCATCAGGTTGATCAGGCAGAGATGAAATCAGAATAAATTTATGTTAGTGTATTATTCTTAAATAGTGGTATTAATACTTTGAAGGTGGCAAAAGGTTGATCGAAGCAGAAGGCCCACCTATTTATAGAAGAACTGAGCAATTTGCTGGCCTGAGTGTACCTCACACACAAATATACATGAGAATTTAGATTATTAAATTTAAAGATAATTCCTATATGTATAGTACACACATAAATGTTCCAGTAAAACTGTAGGTTACTCTTTGAGTGCGAGTCAGCTATTTATTCAATTTTTATACAAACATAAGTTGTGCTTTTACTATGCACCAGACACTGTGTTGAAAACTATAATCCAAGAGAGTAAAGGTGTGAAATCTCCCCAGTAAGAGATTATTGACTATTTGCAGAGACAGCCAAAGTATCAACAAAAAATAAAGCATATGCTGTTATAACGGTGAGAGGAACAATATGCTATGAAAACAAATAGGCGACACACCTAAATTAATCTTGAATTTCAGAAAAGGCTTCCTGGAGGAGGTGACTCCTGAGTCACCCCTAATCTCCAAAGGCAAAAAGGGGCTATTTAGGCGCAAAGCATGAGAGTGCCAGACCTCAGGGTAAGATGTTAACTTGGGCAAACGCATTAGGTCATGACAAATCATGGTGCATCCAGAGACTTCAGGGCCTTAGTGAAAGTCAAAAGCCCGATTCTTCTATATGAATGGGAATAAAATAGGCAACAAAGGTAAAAAATGGGAATCAGAAAACGAATACACTTGCACACGATGTCAATGATCCAAACTTATCAGGAATGGCATGCATGGGACACATTTAATTGTAAGGAACATCTCAGAAGTGCACATGGATATTCCTCTTACAAAATTACTGAGATACATATAACATATCATGTTTATATATGCTCATAATAATCTCCTGAGGTAAGTATTAATACTTTCCCAATTACTTAGGAGAAGAAACAAAGTCATGGACGGGTTAAGTAACACGCTCAGTGTCACAAGGCTGGTAAGAGGGGCTGGGGTTGGCACACAGGCAGGACGTATTCAGCATCTGTGTGCTTACCCACCATATTATGATTTCTCTTTGTGCAGATGCTTATCTCTTTCAGCAATAATTTAGCATGTTTCACAGGGTAGGTTGATGTTATTGCTCCTAGTAATGCCCAAACTTTTGCTCTGGGGTTCAGATGGAGCCTAGCTGGTTGAGTCTGTTTTTTATTCCATCCCCAATACCAATTCTTATGAAGAGTCAAAGAAAAGAAAATTAACAAGAGCACTAGTAGCCTCACATTAGACTCGCATAGTGCTCGGTATTGCTCATATTCCTGAATTCCACCGTAATGAGCAGAGATAGATCTGATACAATATGGCAGGGGGAGGCAGATTAGGGATTCATTTTCCTTTAATGCATATTTCTAATGTGGAAATACTAGACTTTCATCCCGTAGAAGTTTGCCAGCTATCTCTGTGTTCCACAGGGGTTTACTTGAGGCACCCTGTGTCTTTCATTTCCCTCCCACATGTTAGGAGGCATTCAGGCAATGCCTACTTTTGTTCCAGGTCATTGATTAGAACTGTTAGCTCTTGGTTCACAAACTGGCCCCTGTACACAGAGGGCAAGGAGAGATGAAGAAAGAGGCAGACCACTCCAGATTGGTAGGTGGCAGGTGGAATAAGCAGAGGAACTTACTTACAAGGCTTGTATTGGGTGGCCACAAGATGAGTAGATCTACACAGATTCTTAAAAGTTTATATAGAGGTCTTAACTGGGTTCAGTCATATATGCTAGTCAGAAGCTCTCCACAACACATTGCTCTCTCAAGGCCGTGTCCCTGAAAACAGCTCCCAAGGTGGGAACTGTGAGCAGAACCTACATTCCCAGGATAAGGGAGGGCATGAAGAGCCTCTGATTGCCTGGTTCCAGCTGGTGTGTCAACTGGTGGTCATGTCGTCTTGATGACCTCCTCCGATTACTGGAGATCTGCCCATTCTGCTCCTAAGATGTAGAACCAATAAGAGCATAGGGCTCCTAAAGGAAGAGGCATGAGAATGGGATTCTTTAGGTTAGGAGAACGTTCTTTCCTTCCCTGTTTGAGACAAAGGAAGGACTACAGATGGCTTCAGAATAAGAAGGTAATATTCTCCTCTTAGAGAAGTGACAAGAGAATCTGAAGGGAAGAACATCATCATACTACAAATCTTAGATGAAGGATGCCAGGCATCTGCTAGTGGCTACGGGCATCCACCAGCCCTTCGGCACTTGGAAAGAGGATAATTGTACCAGAAATGAGGTAGATAGCATAGAGAACCAAGTCAAGTCAGTGCAAACTGTTTATGAAGAAAAGGATAAGAAAACTAAAGGTGCAAAAGCAGAATTAAAATTTATATTAGAAGCAGTAACCATAGAATGTCAATGGTGCAGAAGATTGATAGTCTTGGGGTGACATTTACCGTGAAGATGTGAAAGCTAGAACTCTAACAGCCCTAGTTGCACAGCTGGCCCCCGTGAGTCGGTGGGAATTAAAACCACACTGGTAATCAAAGAAATGCAAATTAAGAAACTGAGATTCCATTTCTTATTAATTGGATTTGCAATAAAGAATATCTGACAGAGAGAGAGTTAGCTCAAATGAACAGGGAAAAGGAACTCTTAAAAGTTGCTGGTGGTGATGAGACTTTGTAAAATCGCCACGGAGAGGCAATTCTGCAACCCCATTAAAATGGGATGTTGTAGCAAATCCACTTAGCTGTTCCTGGAAAATTTTAGATTTCTAGATAACATTTTTATATGGGCATAAGAGAACTGTGTGATGATGGCACTTTAGGTTTCTTTGTAATAGGAAAAATTTGAAATGAGATTATGATCCTTTAGTGGGGGGATAGAAGAAATTGTGATATTTTTATACAAACATTATAAGTTAGAATTAACCAAATCTATTCATCTACTTACACAGGAATCAACTTCACGTACGTAGTATTGAGGGGGAGAACGATGTTGCAAAAATATATGTATATTATGATTCTATTTACACAAGTAGTAGGTATGTATGCACTTGCATAAAGTGTTGCTTATGGGCGCATACATAAGCAATAAAAGGGCAGTAGTGTATTCAGGACAATATGTACCGATTTCAGCATGCGGGTTCTCTCTGAGGAAGTGAGACTGATGCAAAGAGCTGACGCTTAACTCTGTCTGGAAGGTTTTATATCACTCTTTAAAAATTTTAAAAGTATGAAGCAAATATAGTAGAACATTCCCATTTGTTTACTCATCAGTGGTGGCTACAGAGAGATCTGTTACACAATTTTCTGTTTAAAAGCTTCATAATAAATTTGAAAATATTTGACTCAGTGGTTTGAAGTTGATATTTCATTTGTGAATTTCTAGTCACTTAAATAAATGGCATTTTAGGGTGATTCATTGGAATATGGAGTACATGCAAAAATCAGATTGACCTCTTACAGCTGATCTGAGGAGGATATTGACTGATTTAGCAATATCTTTCCTGTCTTTTTCTAGTTCTAAAATTTTTGAGTAAGCTTTATGATGTTTATTGAGTACCATAAATTTTCCTTCCGACAGACACAGGCTGATACGGGTAACACCTGACAAGCAGGGCGCTGCTCCCAAGCTCCACAGCTGAGTCCAGTTTCTACATTATCAGCCTGGCTGTCCTTTACCCAAAAGAACATGATTTCCTGTCTTGAGTCTGTATGAGACTAAGTCTGAGGTCAATATTCTACCAGTTATTTTGCAAATTTTAAAACATATTAGTTAAAGATAGACACTCATTTTACACCTACGATTTAGTTATTCTTGATCAAATGGAAGCTTTCCATATGGAGTGATGCATAGGTTCCCCGTAGAAGCACGGTCTTTGAAAGTGAAGTCCACTTATTCTGTAGAGTTTTCATCATCTTCCTACCTCAGCCGATTTGACTTAATCATGTGCCATTGATACCAGCTTAGACATTTCTGCCACTGAAGACTTTTCTTTAGGAATAAAACCAGGAAGAATGCTTCATAATCTAGCATGAACTACCTGCTTTTAACGGATTGGGGTTGGAACACTTCCCATTCTGCTCATTATGTAGGTCAAACAAATTAAATGACTACAATACTGCACAGTTTGAAATTAGCCTCTCTATATGTTCTGTTCTCCTGATGCTAATATTAAGTGAAAAAGTGACCTGAAGTATATAATTTACACACATCATTTTCATTCTGAACACTGTTTATAATAATACATATTTCATAGAGAGAACATATTTTTAAAATGTTTAAGGATCATTAGCAATCACTCCTTCCTTCCTTCCCTCCTTCCTTCCTTTCTTCCTTCCTTCCTTCCTTCTTTCTTTCCATCTTTCGTCCTATTTTTCAATATTGATTGAGCACCTGTGATGAATCAGGCCTACTGTGCGTGCTTACAATACAACAGAGAACAACACCAGCAAAGTCACTTGCTTCCTAGGGCTCATATTCTAGTGGAAGAAAATAGACAAAAAGCAGAATAAATAAATAAAGTGTATCATATGTTAGAATGTGATAAGTGACATGAAGAAAAATAAAGCAAGTTAAAAGGAATGACTAGGACTCACCGAGAAAAACAGAACTCGGAGGAGGGCAGAGAGCAGCCAGTGCAAAGGTCCTGTGCAAGGAGCATGCTCTTCCCATTTGAGGAACAGCACTGAGGCTGGCGAACTCCAGCTTAGACAGGAAGAGGAGAGGAGCAGAGGATAAGATCGGGGTGGAAAAAGGGCATCAGATTATTCAGGGTCCTGTGACTAAACCAGGGCTTTGCCTTCATTCTCAGTGAAAAGGGCGTTATTGGAAAGTTCTGAGCACAGAAGTGACATGGTATGTCTTACGTGACTGTTGCCTCACTCTGGCTGCTGTGTTGGGTAGAGATGGCAAGCGTGCAGGGGTAAAAGCAGAGAGAACACCTGGAGCCCATGGCAACAATCCAGGAGCGGAAAATGTTGGCTCGAGTCAGGTGGTAGCAATGAGCATGGCAGGAAGGTTCAGGATGTATTTAAAAAATTGAGTCAACCAAATTTGATATTAGATTGGATATTCACTGCAATGGAAAGAAAAGACAGGATAGTTTCAATGTTTTCGCTCTGAGGGAATGGAAGGATGTGATCACCTCTAACGGGATGGGGCAGACCCAGTGAAGAGGCTGGAAAATCAGGATCTAAGCTCTGGCGTATGAAGTCACGGCAAGTGTCTACGAACCTCTAGGGAAGCTGCAACCGGTCTCTATTTGAGTTGGCTACATGAGTCTGAATTTCATGAAAAAGATAGGGAACAGAAATGTAAATCTGGGGATTATTAGTGTATAGATGCTAACAAAACCGCAAGACTGGATATGATCATCAAGGAAGTGGAGATGAGAGAGCAGCAATCCAAGAAGGAACTTGAGGACTTAAAAGTCCAAAAGAAAACCAGGACATGTGTTTTCCTGGAAGCCACATGAAGAAAGCATTGACCAAAGCAGAGCGTTATCAACTATGTCAAATATTATTGATAAGCCGATAGGATGACGGCAGAGACTTGACCATGAGCTTTATAAAAGTGTAGGTCACTGGGGGCTTTGGGAAAGTTTGTTTTTGGAGTGTGGGGCCCCAATCTGATCAGAAAGTTTTACTAAGAAAAGGAAGAGAAGACTGTCAGCTGAAGTTTGGCTGCCAAGGTGAGCACAGACATGTGGCCGTCAGGAAGAGGCAGGGGGTAAGGGAAGATGTTATCCTTGTTGTTTTTGCCTTTCTTTTTCTTTCTTTTTTTTTGTGTGTGGTTGAGCTACATATTTTTTTAAACAAGAACATTGCAATATTAGATTTTGGGGGGAGTCATGACTCAGAAATTTACAAGTTTCAGAAATTTTGTGATCAGTGCAAGATTGAAACTGAGGCACGAGACAGCAGAAACTACACATGAAACAGCATTAATATAGACCCAGGATTATTCAGTATGAGACTTGAGGGAAATATTTCATATTGTAAGTTTAAGCATATTTGAACACCCTGAAATAAAACGATATACAAGTGCACATACGTTATTTCATTCCTGCCAATGTAAGTATTACGATTTAAAATTGAAGTAAAACATATGACATATAAGATGGCTTTTCATGATTTTTAAAAAAATGGCTCATTTTTAAAGATTTTCTCCACTAATCTGCATTAATTACATCTCTTGGAGAGATTGGAAGAGAGTGGGAAGTGAGTGCTTAAATGGATATTTCTGAAAACAAATGAAAAAATCTGAATTGTGAATCGTGATTTTTTATATCTATAAAGCATAGAAACTTCAAGGTCCCAACATCAAACCAGTGTAAGCTGTGATGCATAAACTACCTTCTGTAGCTAGTGTTGAAGAGACCACTTTCTCTCAAAGGAATTTTGTATCATAATGAACATGCACAACACTAGAACGTGAGGTCTGTGTTTGATTCTGACTCCAAGCATCTGTCAGAAAGTACAATGGAAACAAAATTCCAATTTCTCTTCCACTGTGACAGCTCCACCATGGAGCTGTCAATAATGCAAACCAAAATCCACTTTTGATCAAATTCATCTGAATAGTTGGAGATTAGATGAAAATGAGAAGATATTCATTTATTATACAAAATCTGAAACTCCCATATGACTAACATCTCATCTCACAATTTTTGAAGTAAGAGGCCAGTTTTGTTAATTCTATTTAGTCAGTGCTAAACCCATGCTTTCTAAACTGAACTGTATTTTCTTTTATGAGGAAGATTAGCCCTGAGCTAACATCCACCACCAATCTTCCTCTTTTTGCTGAGGAAGACTAGCCCTGAGCTAACATCAGTGCCCATCTTCCTCTACTTTCTATGTGGGATGGCTACCACAGCATGGCTTGACAGGTGGTGCACAGGTCCGCACCTGGGATCCAAACCATTGAACCCCAGGCCACCAAAGTGGAACGTGCAAACACAACCACTGTGCCACCGGGCTGGCCCCTAAATTGAACTGTATTTCAAGAATTAAATAAATGATCCCACTCATACTTTGTGCAATAACAGTAGTCAAGTGTATTATCAAAAAAAGAAATATTAGGACTTAAGAAAAAATGTAAACCTGAGGAGAGTTGAAGTTTTGTCTTCAGGATAACAACGAATATTTCCAGCAGTAAATAAAATTCCAATTTGCATGAAAACTTACTTTTCAGTCTACCTGATTTATACAAATTTACTTGGGACTGAAATAATGATATTCTTCGGAAAAAGTTTATTCTAAAACAATTACATGTGTAGTAAAATTGCTTTGGGGGGTGTGGATCTATATAATGTGTACAAACCATAACTTCAGTTTTGAACTCATGTAATTAACTATTCCCACCAATTTTGTTCCCAGAATCTCTCACTTACAGGCGCCTGCCTGAATCACAAAGAACTTGTACCAAGGGGATTAACAATTTAGGGTCTGCAAAACATTAGCTTAACGACTGGCTTAAGATAAATAAGGAGAACGCGCATCTATCCACATAGAGACAAGTTCTGTATTCTCCCCAGCCTTTCTAATTCACTCAAACCAAAGCCTGGGGGATTTCTTGATTGAACATATTTTCTTAATTTTTGTGCTTTATGAAGACGGTGGTATTACATGAGACTGGAAATGAGTAGGGAATGCATCACTAAATTTACGGAGCTGGACCGATTCCTCCAGCACATCAAATGCCTATGGGTTGCAGCTGGGGTCTGGAAAGCAGATTCTAAGACAGATGAGCATGCAGGAGGGGTCTTATTGGTTTGGGGCGGGGGTAGAGAAACAAGGAGAAAGAACAAGTCTTAGAAGAGGGATGTTTGAGCTGTGATTCAGTCATAATGGCCACCTCAGTCAATCCAATGGAGGATCCTAGAGATGGAATAAACCGATAAATCCAGAGCTCTTCCGAGTTGAAGCAGGAGCCTGTGCTCTTTCTCATAGCCGCACACCCTTCAGTCATTTGGATCTGAGCCACCCTGCGAAGGCAGCTCTCTGCAGAGAAGGCAGCCCCTGAAGATGGGCAGCAGCTGAGAGCTGTCCTCTGGATGCATTCTACACAGCGGGGGAGATAAATGCTCCATTCCTAAAGGGGGCTCTGCATGGCTCATGGCCACAGTCCACCCATTACGATCATCCGATACGTTCTGCATTGATTTTAGGAAAAGGCGCTCCAGGATTCTGGTGGGTCTCTCTTCCTAAGGGAAGTAGACAAGAGGGAGGTCAATGGCAAGAACTGCAGCCTGTGAATGTTGCAACTCTGCTCCTCATCTTCCTTCTGTAATCTCCATTCTAGATCCCCTTGCCCTATGGTACACCTCTGCTGGCCTCA
This sequence comes from Equus quagga, assembly GCF_021613505.1. NCBI lineage: Eukaryota > Metazoa > Chordata > Mammalia > Perissodactyla > Equidae > Equus > Equus quagga. The sequence goes on along the minus strand of NC_060278.1, from coordinate 30,097,805 downwards.
TCGCTTTACCTGGTGTGGAATAGGTGGCTATTGGATGCCTATGAGCTGCTGTGCTGGTTTCTCTGTGGTGGGAGATACCCTGTGCGACATTTGTCTTCATTTTACAGGGATATCCTGGCACGCCCAAGTAACCAACACGTTTATAAGGGAGCGGATCCCTTCTAGAGCTCATCATCTTACCATCACTCCTGTGACCAGCCACTTGTTGCTTCTCTTCAGTCAGCACCGTGTCATTGAGGTGGTGAACCTCTGTGCTATTTCATGGGGTCACAGGTCTCTTTAGACTTCTTCCGTTAGGACAGAAGGTGTGAGAATTAACACAGTCCACAGTTTTGAGTGAATGAGACTGTTTCTGATCTTCTTTTTCAACGGGAATGGAAAAGAATGAATCTGCTAGATGGATGTCTGCATACCCAACGTACCATCTGGCTGAGAGACCACAATGGGGGTGCTAACTGCATTCAGAGTAGTTCACTGTCATGCTCTGGTATCTGCCTGGTCTCTGCAGAGGCCATTATGCTGCAGTAAATGGAGATATGGTGGTGCTCACTACACCTGTAGCTTTTAGGTCTTCAGTGATGTCAGTAACTTTTGACTTTCCCTCTCCGGGATATAATACTGTGTTTGATGTATTGTTCTGATGGGGAGAAGAAAGTTTTAGAGGTTGCCACTTGGCTTTCCTAAATGCAATAGCTGGCACGCCACAAGTCAAGGAACAGACGTGAAGCTTGTTTCAACTTCCAAGTAAATTTGGGAACCAGGGAAAGGACTATTGGGTGGATATGACCCAGTGAGAACCAATGTGACCTGGTCATGAATCTGGGCTCCATTCGTTAAATGGCCTCGAGATGCCCCCACTCTATAAGGTCCCTTCAGTTCTTGAGGAATCACTGGCAACTTGGTGATTCCTCAACTTGGTGTGGAAGGTCTGGCTCTCCCTCCTTCCCCAGTGCACAGTTTCCCACGGAAAGATCCCAGAAGGACTTGGAGACTGAACATCATGACGCTTTCCTGGGAGCTGCAATAATTGAACCTCTCCTTCAGGTAACGGTTTCTGCACCTGAATCTTGGATTCACCTGGAAAATGGCAAAGGATTATGACTTTTTATTGGGGCAACTGTCCTCTGCCTCCTGACCATTCCTTGTTTAATTGTATTGATTGTACAGATGGAGGCATAGCCCCTGCTGGTGCCTGTAGGGATGCGGTATCTTATTAACGCTCTCCATAACCCTCTGTGGGTTCAAGTCCCCTGGCTGCTGGTCCAACTTTGCTGGTCATTATAATTATTTAATCCGTCTGGCTGTGGACCATTAAGTACCACCCACTGGCCTCTATTGTTTCAGAATCCAGTCATCCCTATTGCTATCTGTAAGCCTGGTTTTGTGACTGTACCTCCTCCCATTAGCCCTGGCCTACGGAAGAGACGCTCTGCAGATCTCCTACTCACCCGAGGACCCTTTTCATGGTGTATTCTTTACTGCTTTGCTACAGGGTGCATCCTCCAGGCCCACAGTGTGTTGTCTGGCCCTGGTCTATGCACTCAGCGAATTCCACTTCTGCGAACCCCTTTAACCCCTTCTTTGCACATACGGTCATGTGAGTTTCAGACATTTCAACCTTATCTAGTGTGTGTGCCGTCACTGTTTTCCATGCTGCTGGGAAACCTCTTAGCACCAGGTTCTCCCCTTCTCTGGGGTCCTCGTTGGGGTCCTTCATCTTGAGAGAGTCTCCCTATATATACACTCTTCATATCAAACCTTATGGTTTGCTCCCCTTTGTCAAGCACCTCAGAATCCAAACGTATTCATACTTTTCTGGATACGACTGGTCAATATTAGCCAGGTCTTGCTGCTCCTTTGAGTATAGTCTGTGCAATGAGGAATCTACAGAATCCTCAGCCAAGCCAGGGGGAGTTCTGAAGATGGGCTAACCCTTCCATACATGCCACCCTGAGTTGGAGGAAGAGGCCAGACCTCTCCTCTCTCTGTCGACCAATCCGTGAATGGGCACCACCCAGAAGAAACATGGTCTTCCTGACTCTCCATCTACAAGGCCCTTCTAGGCTCTGACAGCCGATGGCTGGCTGCTGGCATCACTCCCAGCTGCTAGTAATCAAAAGCCCATCATTCCCCAAAATGAATCTGGGCAGCACTTTCCCACATCCACGAAAGCACATAGTGGTTGCCACTAATTAACTATCTCACCGCTCTTCACTGATTTCCTAGGAGGACCAGCCGCCCTTAATCTCTTCTCTTTATTAAATGATTCAAGAGCCCTTAATTGCTATCTGTCTTCATTACGGCTCTTGAATCCGTTTCTCAAAATGGTTTCACAGCTCCTCTCTAAACAACTCTCACAGCGCATCTTGAGGAATCGTCCCCTTATTTTACCATAAGTTCTTAAAGAGGCAGAAAGTCTTCTGTTAAAGATGACCAAACACATACGACTAGGTTACAATTACGATTATATATTTTCTTAAGGGGGAATTGAGTCCTTGCATTACTATGGTGACAACTTTGAATGGTGGCCCTACTTTCTGCCTATTAAGAGGTGTGCCCATTTTCAGTCAGGCCAACTTGCACTGGCTGATGAAAAGTTTTAGGCAGCTCTCTCAAACTGACATTAAAATCTGCTTGGATTAAATGCTTACACACATACCAAGCATCACTGGACACTAGAAATTTCATACGATGTAACGTCACTGTGAAATTGTGAAATTGATGTGTTTTCCCTTTCTTCTTTTCAAAGCCCAAGATTGAAATAAACCTTGCCATGAGGTGGTTTAGAAATCAGTTTCCTGTTCACTGTAGGAAACCTTTATGACAAATATCATTGTTTGGGGTATATATTAAGAGAAATAGTTAATACTACAAAGCCCTCTGGCTAAACTCTGGCTCCAGGATCATAAAACCTCTCCCATTTACAGAAATAAATTACATTATGTTCCTTTCTCCTATTTTATAGCTGAAAATACCAAGTGTTTGGGTAGACAAACAACAAGCTATCAGCCCATCCCTATTGGAAGTTACTGACAGATGTTGGATAACCGCGGCTATCACAGATGAGGAGGGCTAGTGCCAAGACATCTTCTCCTGGGGGGCTATTAGTCTCTGATCCAAGATATGCTGCGGGGGGAAAAAAGAGAAGAAAAAAGGAAGCACTGACATTAGAGTCATTTATCACCTACTGCTGTGTGCAGAATAAAAGGATCCTCTTTCAAGATGGTCTATTATCTGCGGCTTGCTGGCATCGTGCTGTCATATGTTTTTTTCAGTAGTCAATAAATTGCTGAAGGCCACATTTGGAGAGTAAGTACTGTTGTACATCTAACTTTATATACTGTTCTTTTATTTACAGCAGCATTTGCCCATTTTCTACAAGAATCCAGGGTAGACAAGGAAATATTTTTTTCTTTTACTTACCAGATCATTTAACTCATGATAGTTCACCAAATTAATTTTTATAATAAATAAACCAGCAAAATATATATGTTTTAAATCTTGTCCCTGCCAGAAGGTGCTTAAACAAGTACCTGCACACTTTCGTTTAGCAAAGGTATTGCTTACTTATTCCTTTCATTTAATCTCATCTCCGTTTTAATCCATGCATTTCTTCCATCAGTGCATACGCCATATGGGACCCTGTAAACCATGCATTAATTGGTGTTAAAAGCACTGCTTTCTTTTAACACCAAACCTTTGCCTGGATAACTGGGAATTAGTTCCTAAGTTCTTTTATATAATCGGGTTGGATAAAACAGTGTTGGGAATCACTCAAGAGTGTTTACAGGTGAGGAATTTTCCACAACCTTTGTTCTGCCCAGCCAGGCATTCACCCACTAATTTATTAGGGACAAGATCAATAGCCTGAACTAGATTGCTGTGCTTAACTTGAATCGAATTTATGCCATGTTTACAGCTGTTTTCTCTGATAGCATCCTTGAAGGAGATGAGCTGTTAATCTAATGTGTTTTTGCCACCATTTTCCATGTGTTGATTGCTTCAATGACTTCCTAGAGATTCTTTATTTTAAGCCCAAACTCATAGCCAGAAATCAATCAGAACAGCACTTTATTTCTCTCTAAGGAATATAGAAAACTGATCAGAAACAAAATAATGCCTCTTAACTGTGGTTAGCCTTGGGCAATGAACGTCCACCAGGCAGGAGCTAGAAACAGTGGGCGGTATTATTCATTCTAGCACCACCACGGAGATTGTATTAGCGTTCAGTGCTGTGTAGCAGATTACCACAAACGTAGCTGCCTACAACAGCACACATTCACTGTCTCACAGTTTCTCTGGGTCAGGAGTCCTGACACAGCTTAGCTGGATCCCTGCAAGACCACAATTGAAGTGTCAGGAAGGACTGGGGGTTCTCCTCTGGAGCTTGGTCATGGAAGGGGCCCCTTTCAAGTTTACTCAGTCTTTCTGGCCCAATTGATGTTCTGGGGACTATGTGACTCATGACTCTTCTTCACTGCCAGAATGGAGAGTAAGACTCTAGAGTGAGGCTGTTAGCAAGATGGAGTCCCCTAAAAAGTAATGTCATCATGGCAATGACATCTCATCACCTTTGCTATATAATATAACCTAATAATGACAGTGACCTCCCACCACCTTTGCCATATAGTATAACATAATGACAGAAGTGACATCCTATCACCTTTAGCATTTAATGTAGTGCAATAATACAAGTGACATTCCACCACCTTTGCTGTATAATGTGGTGTAATGATGGGAGTAACATCCTATCATTTTTGCCATATTCTTTTGGTTGAAAGCAAGTCACAGGTCGCTCCCAAACTTAAAGGGAGGAGATTATGCAAGGATGTGAACACCAAGAGGTGGAGCTCATGGGCACCATCCTGAAGTCTGTCTGCCACAGTTCACCTTCTTCCTTCAATGATTCACATCCTTCCCACATGCAAATATATGCCTTCTTTTCCCAAGGCTCTCAGGAGTTTCATCCCATCATAGCTTCAACTTGAAATCCAAAATCTCATCATCTAAATCAGGTCTCAGTGCAGATGAGGCTTCTGGGTGGAATCTGTTTAGTACGGCTCCTCAGGCACAATTCATCTCTTTCTGTGATTGTGTGAAACTAGAGGCAAGTTATCTTACCATCCCACCCAAAATGCAGTGGTGGGACAGGCATAAGATAACAGCAATAGACAGATCAAATCAAAAAGGGTGAAAATGGAAAGTAAAAAGGAGTCACTGGTCCATAGCAGTTTTGAAATCTAGCCAGGAAAATATTGGGAGTTCCTTGATAAGATTTCAAGACTTGGGACTACCTCTCAATGGCTCTTGACTCTTTCTTCTGGAATATAGGCTCCTCCCTCTGAGTCAGATATCTACACATGCATCTCCCTGCTATTTACACTATACTGGCAGTAGAACCATGAGAATACAACTATCATCAGTTAGAAATATTTGTATTAAGTAACAGAATAAACTTAGAATAAATTATTTTTCAATATTCTACTTCTGAGGTTATTAGTATCAATATCAAAGAAACTATGTTCTGCTAAATTGAGAATAAGTAATATGAGGCAAAATTATAGACACACCAATTTTTCTAGAAATTCTATATGCATTGAAATATTTCTCTGAATTATCATTTTCTAGGCAATTTTAGACAATTTCAAATCATGTTCCCCAGAGCATTAGGAATCAAACACTAATAAACAATAAAATGGGCATTTAACTGATTCTCTTAATATGGTATTTTAGATTTTCCACTTTGAAAAAGGTGCTATGCCTTTATTCACAAAGTGATGTGGAGAACAAAGGAATTATTTTTATTCAAAATAATCTAGAAAACTGTATTGAAGGAGAAGGGATTTTCTTCCTAATAACATGGACAGACATTTCCTCGAAAGGAAAGTGATGTCGTTATCAAAGAAGGAAAACAAGATCAGATAAACCCACAGCTACCAGAGTGCTTTGCACAGAGAGGACATGACAAGGTCTAGGGGTTAACAGAATCTTGAAAAGATTTGGGGGACATGTAGCTTTGACACAAAAGGGTGCTGAGCAGGCTGTCCTAAGGGGAAAGTCAGATCCCAGCTAATATTCAAGGAGAGGAAATGGGAAGGGTCTAGAGCAGGAGTCAGTGAGAATGTCCCCAGGGGATTTTTACGGGAGTTTTGGGGAGTTGTGTCAGGCCAGGGATGTCTCCAAGAATATAGAGCGGCAGTCTGGGAGGATTTGTATTTCCGTCAGAGGCTGGGTCACTCAGAGATGTCTGATGAAACAATGAAATCACTGCTGACAGTTTCAGAGAAGATGTACAAATAGTTCTGATGTCACTGTCCCAAAGGCTTTTGAGGGTAAGCAAATCGTGCTATTTCAGGCTTCCCACAACATTAGGGATCCCCTTTCTGGTCTCTCCCCCTCACATCAATGTGATAGCACCATATTATAGTCTGGAAAATATTGGTTTAATAGATCCTCAGTTACATGCATAACTTCACTATGCATATAAATAGACGCTCAGAATTCAAGCCAGATATATCAGATCTGGCATCTCTACCTAAGAGAGAAGACTAATAGTGTGCCTCACAGAAGCAGAGAAGGCAGCTGGAAGTACTACAGTCAGTTGCTGGAGGAGCAAGATTCCTTTCAACAGCGTGACACCATTTACAAGTCATTTTTGCAATCCCTGAGATATGTTCAATGGTGTGTGTGTTTCCGTGAAGAATGTTCTTTCCCTCACTCTATACATTACTGGTTCCTCCTCATCTTTCAGGTCATCATGTAACTTTCTTCCATTCTAAGAAGCCCTTTATTGTTAAAGTGTACAAAGGTTCGAACTCCTAAAAAAAGGATTCGATACTATATGTAATCTTCAAGGATTTTCTTTTTCATTCAACCCTGCACTACTAAGATTTATACAAGATTTTGCATGCAGCTGTAAGTTATTCATTTTAACTGCTCTATAGTATTCTATAACATAATTAAAATATATTTTATTCACCCATTCTCCTGTCAAAAGAAATTTTCAGCTTTTTGCCATGATGATTACTACTATGAATGTTCTTCTATGTGTTTTTCTTGGGTAAATAAACAATAGTGATGTTTCCTGGCCATACAATCTGCATATATTGAATTTCACAAGAAAACACCACATTTTACTGCAGAATGCAGAAGAAGCATTGACTGTCACCGGCAGTGTATGAGGCCTTATTGACTCGCATCTTCTCTATAGGTTATATGCTACCATACTTGCTATTTTGCCCATGAAGTAGGTGCAAATACTATCTCACTGTGCTCTCCATTTCCACTTGTGAAATATCTCTTCCTACTCTTTGACCATTTTTCTCTTGGCTTTTTATTTTTCTTATTTATTTCAGGCGTTTTTCTTATGTTTTATGTATCAAAACGTTGTGAGTTATACATGTGGCAAATATCTTCTTTTCTTCTTCCCATTTTTTATCTCTTAATTTTCTTAATGTGTGTCTTATGGATGTAAATGCTTAATTATAGTTGATTTTTGTTGATCAGTCTTTTCTTTAATATTTATACACTAGTGCTTAAGAAAATATTTTCGTATCAGAAGTCATAAAGTTAATAAAGATTATATATGCACAAGACATATATCTTATGTGCATATATGCATGACTTTTTGCCTATAAAATTTAACATTTTGCTTTTACCATTCAAATTATTTTTCTGGTGGGAATTTATATGTAAAGTGTGGAATGGAAACCTCATTTTCACTTTTTCCACGTTGATAATTATTTTTTCACCTCCATTTTTCAACAGCTTCTGTTCTTCAGTAATCCATCATGTCATTGTCATATGTTAAAGTTTCAGGTGTATTTCTGGGCTCTATATTCTATAGTTTTTATCTAGCCCTGTGCTGCCAGTAATTAATGACTAGTAGTTTTAAAGTGATTCTTTTTATTCATTTTCTTTGGAAGAATCTTGCTATTCTTGACTTTTTGGCTTTCTATATAAATTTAAGAAAAAACTTGTTAAATTCCACAAAAACGCATGTCACAGACCATGACATGCATGTACCCAAACTGTATTCAGAGGGATTAGGATTAGAATTGTAATAAATCTACATGCCACTTTAGGAAAAAGGACAACTTTAGGAAATTATAACTGTGAATCCATGCAATGTAATATATATTTCATATATTTAGGCTTAAATGTGTGGAAAAGTTTTATAACTTTCAATGTATAGTCTTTGGCATATTTTTCAAATTCATTCCTAGAAATTCTATACTTTTATATAACTATTGCAGATAGTAGCTTTGTTAATTAAAAGTTTGGGTTTTAATTGCTGCTGTTGTTGCAAACAGGTTTAAAAAATCAGTTTCTAACATTTAAGCATTAGGAATTCACATAAAATTAATGTTCTTTACAGTGTTTGAAAGTTTGATAGTTCTTCCAACAGTGGCCACGACATCTACATTGACATGACTGTTGTCTACATATTCATGGCTTCCCGTGAAATAAGACATCCCTTTTCACGTCATCAGCAAACAAAGCTCACCTTCTCACTTCCTTTACTTTTTTTTTTAAAAGACTTTATTTTTTCCTTTTTCTCCCCAAAGCCCCTCCGATACTTAGTTGTATATTCTTCGTTGTGGGTCCTTCTAGTTGTGGCATGTGGGACGCTGCCTCAGCGTGGTCTGATGAGCAGTGCCATGTCCGCGCCCAGGATTCGAACCAACGAAACACTGGGCCGCCTGCAGCGGAGCACGTGAACTTAACCACTCGACCACGGGGCCAGCCCCTCACTTCCTTTACTTTTATCTGTCCCAGTGGTGAAAGCATTCAAAACACAGAAAGAGGAAGAATAAGCTTCTAAGAACAGGAGTGCTTTTGCAGATAGCTTGTTGCTTTTAAAGAACTATTTATATAAAGCGTTTTTATAAAATCCATCTAATGCCATTTAAGAGTTGAGACAGGTTACGTAAGAGAAGCTTATCTTCTATAGCCAAGGAAACAGTGTCTGTTTCGGTTTCATTTTCAGATTCTCGATGGACATGAGGTTTGGTTTGCTCTTAGCTGCCGTGATAGTAATCTGTTGGAATCTTCTCTCAGACTCCTGTCAGCTCATAGATGAAGTGTTCCCAAAGCATGACGGAGAATGGAAAACTCCACCTTGTGACAGAGAATTTCTGGACTGGCCGCTGATGCTGTTGTCAGCTGGTTAGTGCTGCTGCCATTTCACCCAAAGGGGAAGCCTGCAGCAGGGTGCAGGGACAGCCATGTAGGGTGCTAGGATCTAATCAAAAATCTTTACAACCCGACCAGGAGTGAAAATCTAAGCTCTCCTTTTCCTCTTGGTTCTGCTACACTGCAAAATCTGAAAATTATTGATATTATTTATGTTTCTTGGAAAGACATAAAACAATAGGAAGCTCAGTGGTCAATTCTTTCTTTGGTTCCTAATTTTTTCTTTCTTTTTTTTTTGAGGAAGATTAGCCCTGAGTTAACTACTGCCAATCCTCCACTTTTTGCTGAGGAAGACTGGCCCTGAGCTAACGTCCATGCCCATCTTCCTCTACTTTATACGTGGGACGCCTGCCACAGCATGGCATGCCAAGTGGTGCCTTGTCCACACCGGGGATCCGAACCCACCAACCCCAGGCCACACCGAGAAGTGGAACATGTGAATTTAACTGCTGCACCACCAGGCTGGCCCCAAGTTTCCTAATATTAATTGGCATTTGGTTACTCTTTCTAATTTATATAAAACTTCCATCTTTAAATTTTGTATATGTGTGTGTTTGTGTGTTTATAAAATTTTCATCCAATATATTTGAAAAGTGGAAGTTAGAAGGCTTCAGTAAATTATCTAAGGTAAGGGAACTTAGCTGGGAAGTGACAAAACCAGAATTCAGTCATCTGCCAAATTCTTTACATTTTATACTAAATGAAATTTCCTAGATTTATTAGCAGCCTAGATTTTCACAGCAATCCTCTCAACAATTGACATTGAAAACAAAATGCATATTTGTACAGAAAGGACTTTTTTGCCACTTTGAAAAGATAGTTAAATCCTCCACTAGTAATAGATGAAACCAGACAGCATAAAGCATTATTTTGTGCACGGGTACCAGTCTTACTTACTCATGGTATAATGCAAATCCTTTAAATAAAGACCATTTCTAACATGCTGTTATTTATGCATTTAAAATTTCATTGTAGCACAGACAAGTTTGGGGTTTGCCAACATATTGATGTTATCTGGAGGATTAGTCCGATTTCAAAGCAATTTCTATTGCCTTTTCGGATTGCTGGAAACCCATATGGCCTTTCTAAAGCCTGTTTCTTTCCAATGTGTACAGTAGCGCAGACCAGAACACAGGGTGCCAGGTAATTTAGAGAGTTAGCAAACCGTGAATTTTCAGCTTGAGCTCAAGGCGGTTGGCTCTAACCTTACAAAGCTTGAACACATCTTACTAAAACAAACACTGTAGGTCATTGAATCCAAGAAAAAAATCTATTTTTAAAAATTTTCAACTGGCTCAAAGGACCAGTAAGTTTCACTTTTTGTGTTCATGCAATAATTTAGAATATACCATCTTCGTTGTGTGCTTGTCCCATCCCAGCCAAAATCACTGAGGGGAAAACAGGATACAAAATGAACACAGCATTATCACAGGCTGAAGAAGGAAGTAGGGGTCTGCCCACCAGTGTCTGCGCCCTTGCCATGCAAACAAGTGGTGCAAATGCAAAGCTGAAGGATGCCGCTGTATGTTACAAAAACATGGTCTTCTCACCAAAGCCAAACTGTTTTAATATTCACTGAACAGAATAAAATTATTGCCTCTTTTTGTAAATTAAGAACCATGATCTCATTATCGACAAATTCATTAGAAAAATTCTGAGGTTCTTTTTTTCATAAAAAAATGAACTACATAATATCCTTCTTTTTTTATGGATGAAATGTTCAGAAATTCACAGATGAACATATTCTTATCAAAGGGAAAAGATAGCTACAGAAAATGAAGCATTACATGTCCTGGCACCCCCGTGGCATCTGAAATTAGTTGAAGATCACCTACTTCTGAATTCAAGAAAAGAACACATTAGTTATGGCAATTTTTTAATATTATTATTTATTCTCAAATCACTTTAGATTTACAAAAACTTCCAAGAATAATATAAAGAGCTCCCAGAGGCCTTTACCCAGATCCCACAATTGTTAATATTTTTACTCACCACACCTGCTAAATTTATCATTTCACCTCCTATATTTCCATATTATTTTTTGCAAATCATGAAAAGTAAGTTGCGGACTCAGACAATGAGCTAAATCAGGAATTTAACATTAATATATTATTATTATATAATCTTCAGAACTTAGTTATATTTGACCAATTTTCCCAATAATTTTCTTTATAGAAAATGGTTCAGTAGTCCATCCAAGGACACACACTGCCCCTACTGCCCCTGACGCCTCAGTCTCCTTTACTCCAGCACGGCTGCACAGTCTGTCTTCTCCTATCGTGAGGGTGGCATTTCACAAGGGAGCAGGCTCATTATTTTGGAGAATATCCTTCAATCTGTATTTGTTTCAGGCATTTTCATGATTAGAATCACTTTTGACAAAAGTGATGTTGTGTTATTTTCAGGGCATCAAAAAAATAAACACATACATTTTTATGTAAAATAGATTTAAAAATATTTTTCCCAACGCAAATACTAGGGAATTACAAGCCTACCATTTACTTATTCACCAAGAATAATTGGAATTAAGGCAATAATGATCGCAAATTGAGCATTTACAATGTACCAGGCACTGCTGAATTTAGTCTTTATTTAATTAGCTCTTTAATGACGGTTCCTTTTCACTTATGGCTAACGGGTTACTGCTAAGTTTGGGCTGAAGCCCCTCGTTTTGTAACTCTCACCTAATTTCTTAATCATATTTCTTATCTTTTTCTTTTTTTAAAATTCAAAGAAGATAAAGGCAGCATTGGACTGTGACTCATGCTAAAGCTGAAACATTTCTGTGTGCTGTTTTTCTTTTTTCTTTCTTTCATATTATGAAGCAGTGCGAAATTTCAGAAGAGTTTTTCTCAATTGATGTTTCAAAGAATTTGATAAATCCTTAAAAATAACCTTTGGAGGAAATAAATTACAAATGGGTCACCTCTATTAGAGATAATTTATGAACAAAGTTAGTCTAAGCTTTTAGCATGACTAGAAAACAGAGAGGTGCTCGTTATATTTTGCTCATAAAGCATGAGGTGGGGATAAGGTAGAATCATATGAAGTGACCAATTAAAACTAGAGGAATCAGAAAGAAGGGGAAAAAAGAAACAGAACAAATGCAACAAGTAAGAAGACCAGTTAATGATATAGTAGATCTTAACATAGCTATGCCAGTAAAACTCTAAACATGAGCGGTCTATACACACCAAATAAAAACAAGATGGGCAGAGTGGATAAGGGAGAAAAACAACCCCAATTCTATGCTTTCTATAGGAAACTCATCTTAAACATAAAGACTCGTAAAGGATAAAAGAAAAGGGACAGAACTCCAGTTTCAGTTCTGACATGTAAACAGCTTGGAAGTTGTCACTCCCATCCTTACAACAACAAGAAACATGGTGGAAAAAAACTAAAATCAACAACTTTTCTTAAACCCCCAGAGAACTGAGGTCACAGAGCAAACTGCCACACTGAAATCTGGAGAGAGGCAAATCCAGAGCATTGTGGCTGAGGTCCGCTCACCTGCACCTCAAGTTGCTGGAGCCATAAACTGGTGGACAAATGGGAATGATGATTTTGATCAATTCCTGCAGGTGGAATTGCAACTAGAGTGAGAGGAGCAACTCCAGGGTCTGTAGTCTTGGGGGGTCCCAAGACACTTTGGGGTTTTACCTCCAGAAACCTCACCAGGTTCTCTGAAGAAACCTCTGACTCTCAAGAACCCTCACGGCTCCAGCAGAAGGAGGGGAAAAGTAACCATTTCCAAACACCTCCAGACTGTCCTCTAGGATGAAGTTCTCTTCAGCAGAAGAAAAGATTTCATGGAAGCTTTCTCCAACTTGAAGAATGGAAAATTATCCCATGCAGTCCCTTCTAAGATTCTTGTATCAACTAAGGAAAAAATAAAAGCTGATAAACACATGCGATGGTCACCTCCGGAGACACAGGACCACTAAAAGAATGAAATCTAATCATCACCACCAGAAGCATCTCCTCCAGAGACAGGGAATTCAAACTGGCTGTGACTGGTAATCTTAGGCTGTACCGGAAAAAAGTAGGCAGCATGCAAAAACATGTTACGTAGGTAAAGAGATGGAAACTCTAAGAAAAAATCAGGAGGGAATACTAGAAACTTAAAAAAAAAAACTAATAGAAATCAAGGGTGCTTTGATGGGCTTATCAGCAGACAGGATACGTCTGAGGAAGGAACCAGTGAGTCAGAAGATAGTTGAATAGAAACTACACAAACTGAAATACGAGGAGAAAAAGAATGAAAAAAAAAAGGACAGAACATTCAAGAAATTTGGAATAATTTCAAAAGATATAAAATATGCAAGCTTGGAATATTAGAAGGAGAAGAAAGAGAATGAGAGAGCTTAAGAAATATTTGAAGCAATAATAGATAAGAACTTTTGAAAATTATTGACAGACACCAAACCACAAATCCAGGAAGCTCATAAAAAAACAAGCAGGAAAGTACCAAAAACAAAATAAAACAACAAAAGCACCAAATCACATCATATCCAAAATTCATAAAATTGCAGAAAATCAAAGACAAAAGGAATGGAATGCTATTCAGCCTTTAAAAAGTAGGGTATTCTGCCATATGGGACGACATGGATGGACCTTGAGAACGTTGTGCTGAGTGAAATAAATCAGTTACGAAAAGACAAGTACTACATGATTCCACCTACATGAGGCGTATAAAATAGCCAAATTCATACAGTCAAAGACTGGAATGGTGGTTACCAGAGGTTGGGATGGAGGGTAGTTATTAATCAAGTCATTAAGTTTCAGTAGAGTGAAAAAAAAAAAAGGAAACAAGATCTGATCAGACATCTTACGGAAGAAGACATATAGTTGGCAATCAAGCAGATGGGAAGATTTTCAACGTCATATGTCATTAAGGAATTGCAAATTAAAATAATAGTGAGATACTGCTAGATGCCTATTAGAAACACTAAAATCCAATTGCTGACAAAATCAGATGCTGGAGAGGATGCGGAGCAACAGGAACTCTCACTCATTGCTGGTGGGAATGCAAAATGGTGCAGGCATTTTGGAAGACCATTTGTCAGTTTCTTCCAAAACTAATCAATCTCCCTGGGCAATTCAGCATCGCATTCCTTGGTATTGATCCAACTGATGTGAGAATGTATGTCTGTACACAAAGCTACTCTTGTATATTTATAAGTGATTTTTCATGAATACCAGAAAATGGAAACAACCAAGCTGTCTTGCAATTGGTGAGTGGATAAACAAATTGTGACATAGCTATACATTGGAATATTCTTCAGTGATAAAAATAAATAAGCTTTCAAGCCACAGAAAGACAGACAGGAAACTGAAATGAATATTGCTGAGTGAAAGAGGCCAATCTGGAAAGGCTACGTGGTGTATGATACCAACTCCATGACATTGTGAAACAGGCACAAGCACAGACATAGCAAAATGTTCAGTGGTTGCCAGTTATTTGGTGGAATGGCAGCATGTGGGGAGATGAAGTGTAGAGATTTGGGAGACATTAAAACAATTCTGGATAATAAATATCACAGTGGTGGGTGCACGACATTATGCGTTTGTCCAACTCATCGAACTTTACGGCATGAAAAGTGAAACTTATTACATGCAAATTAAAAAACATCTTTTAGGAGGTTGGGAAACTCCAGAAATGAATACAGACTATGACAAAATAATATAATTGTAGTGCAGATGCATGAATCAACCTCACTGAAGGAGGTCATGGCAAAAGGTGCTGGCATAGGTAACTTTGGGAATGAGCGGAATCTTTACAACTAAAGGCAAAGGAAATGCACACCAGCAGGGCACTTCAGTTGAGTAAATGTGATGTGGTGTCCTGGAGGGGATCCTGGGTCAGAAAAGAGGAGATTATGTAAAAACTAAAGAAATCTGAATAAACCCTGGGCCTTAGTTAATAATATGTTTCATATAGAACATGAGCCTGGAGTAAGCTGGCGTGCCAGAAATTAAGACAGTAAAAAACAAAACAAAGCTAAACTTAAAATGCAATCATGATGAAGATGATGATGATGCTCTGTGAAGACTACAGGAGCCAACTGAAATGTTCCCAATGGCCAAAGGTGGAATAATTTGAACCACAAAATAAATAAAGTAGCGTTAGATTGTATCCCAAAATATGAAATAAATACCCATGTGCCCATACTGATGTAAATAATAATTGAATAAATAAATGTTGGAGACTAAACAAAGCTTCTGTGCAAAAAAGTACTAAATAATTTATGTAGATAATTTAGGTAGATAATGTAGATACTCTCAAGAAGACAGCGTAACTTGCCGCTCACTGAGTGTGGGCTGAGCAGACTACCTTCCTGCCCTAATCCACAGCATGAAGTGGGGTGGGGGTGGGAGGGGAGAGTAGCTTTGCAATAGACAAAGCTGACAAACATGACCTCTGCCAGTTGATCAAGGTCAACATCAACAGTCATGGTTTGTGTTGATCGTAACTTGAGACAAGTGAGGAAAGTGACAGTTCGCTCTGTTACCTTCTGCCCAAAGCTCATAACTGCAATGTAATCAGGAGAAAATGCGAGACAAACCCCAACTGGGGTACATTCTACAAAATATCTTAGTACTCCTCAATATTTTCAAGGTCACAGCCAAGAGGAGTCTAGTAGACATGGCAACTAGATGTAATGTGGTATCCTGGATGAGATCCTGGGACCGAAATAGGAGACAAGGTAAACGCTAAGGAAATTCAAATAAAATATGGACTTAGTTGATAATAAATATCAATATTGTTTCATTAATGACGACAAATGAAGCATCCTAATGTAAGATGTTAATAACAAGGAAGACGAGTGTGAACTAGACGCTGAGTCTGTACTATCATTGCAATTTTTGCATAAATCTAAAGCAATACTAAAAGGAAAAGTTTATTTAAAATCTACATTTTAAAAAAAGCACAGGGCAATAGGTGGCGAATAAAAAAGTTTAAACTAAAATGAATAATTTAATGACTTTTCAAAGCACAGCCAAGTTCCACACAAAAGACTCAGAAAAGGAGACCATGTGTGAGAGGAGGTCAAAGTTATCACGCGATAAAGAGGATTAGTCCCTTTGTTGAGTCCCAAAGGCATAATTGAGAAAAAATATCATGCGGCGGGCTCCCTGATGCCAAGAGTTTGTTCCACATGAACAGAACCCCTGGGAGGAAAAAGTCACATATCTCTGATCAACAGAGTAAATGGGATAATTTATCAGACGTTTATTCATCTCTGAACTAATTTGGTAACTGATCGTAATACAATCAGAAATCAATTAATTAAGGCAGACAAGTTATGTTCTTGCTGGGACCAGGAAAAGACGTATAACAGAGCAACAGGGATTTAAGGTGGAATTGTCTTTTCTGTCAGTTCAGGGGAAGATCCTGTTCCCCTTTCCACATCTCGTTTTCCGGCTCACTGTTACTTCCACCTGTAAATTGCACACGCCTATCGCCATATCAGCCTTGCCCACACAAGCTACCAGTCTTTACTCCCCTTTATGTGCACCTGCTCCTATTAAATTGGCTTCATATATTGTAACTTTACTGCCCCCACCCTTCAAAGCATCCCTCATATTTCACCCTTGTTCAAAAGCTTACCCCAAGAATCCTTGTTGACCCAATCTACTCTCTACCTGGCATGTAATGTGTTATCTACTTACCATTTTGGTGTTTGTTTAATTTCAGTGTACCTCAAATATTTCTTCTCTTCTTAATGCAATTCCTCAGAATTACAGGATTCTTATACAGTGCTGCGCACATGGACCATATCCATCTTGCTGAATTGACACGAACTGCTGAAAAGAAGGCAGACATTTTCAGATCACAGATTGTCATTCCTGGATATGTAAAATCTGGTTAAAATTCCAGAAACTCCAGATTCAACTTCAGATTTACAAAATTTGCCTTTTATGAGGTCATCCTCGGTAAGTCTGATGGAAACTTTGGCAGACTCACGTCACTGGTCTCAAATAATTAAGTTTAGAAACTTTAACACAGTTTGCTGGTGTAATTTTTGACAAAATGCCTCCGTGCTGCTAAAGAGAGCATTGTCTCGTAGTCAAGGGCTAATTGTGGTTGGTGTCTGGGCACCTGTCTCCTACGCAGTGGGCAGCGTCACTCCTCCCTGACGGGATCTTAGCAACATCCCGTGTGGCGCGGCTTCCACAGCTGCAGGATGTAATAGTGCTGTAGGTGACAGACACTCAACTTCATGCCCCCTTGTTAGACTAACTTCCTCTCTTAATGACTACACTTATTTATTTTCTCCACATCCTGCTTGCTCATTACTCATTTTCAATTATGAGTCAGATTTCTTCTGGAGTTTAATTACTGCTCTAGTTGAAGATGATAAATTAATTTTCTTATGAACTCTTTAACACCTTTTAAGTTCAATGAATTAGGTGCCATTTACTCTTTTTCTTCCTGTGGTGGAGGGCTCTGCTGTTGTACGTGGGTGACAGCAGTGAGTGACAGCAAAGGATATTGCCAGTAACACCACAGAAAATCAGCCGATGGGCTCCGTTCTCTTATAAAGCTTTTCCGGCATGATGCATCAAAGGCTCATGTTAGCTAGTTCAAACATGCCTTGTCTCAAACCACAGAATTATTGAAATGTTATATCTTTTTATTATTTTCCAGATTATTTCATTTCCTTGGGAAAAAAATATTTTCTTTATGTAAGATATTTATGGATAAAACCCAAGCTTCAAGTACTGTGTAGTTGCCCCAAAGAGCAGTGAGAGTCTGCTCACGAGCTTTAAACGTATACCTCACTTTCTTATTACTATTTCCATCTTTTAATCCATGTCAGTTCTTACTCTCGATGTTTTAAATGATCTTGTAGAAGATGGAAATATGAATGCTATAGCCAGCATTTTTTAAATTAAGACTTTGTTTCATAGATTAGTTTTAGTTTTAGTTTTACAGAAAAATCTGGTAAAAGTACAGAGAATTCCCAGATTAGCCTTTCCCAGTTTCCTTTGTTATTAATATCTTGCATTCATGTGGTCCATTTGTTTCAATTGCTGAACTAATATTGATACATTGTTATTAAAAGTCTATAGTTGACCTAGCAGCAATGCAATAAGTGAACAAAGCAAAGCCTTTTCCACAAATGGTGTTGGAACAACTGGACATCCACATGCAAAAAAATTGAATCTAGACACAGACTTTACCTTCTTCACAAAAATTAACTCAAAATAGATCATAGGCCTAAGTGTAAAACCATAATATTCTTAGAAGATAACATAGGAGAAAAATCTAGACGACCTTGGGTATGATGACTTTTTAGACACAACACCAAAGACGTAATTCAGGAAATAAATAATTGATAAACTGGACTTCATTAAAATTAAAAACTTCTCCTCAGGAAGACACTGATAAGAGAAACAGAAGACAAACGACAGACTGGAAGAAAATCTTTGCAAGGTCATAACTAACGATGAACTCTTACCCAAAATATACAAAAAACTCTTAAAAGTCAACAATAGAAAACAAGTAGCCCAGTTAAATAACAAGCAAAAGATCTCAACAAACACCTCACCAAAGAAGATAAACAGATGGAAAATAAGTGTATAAAAAGATGCTCCACATCCTAGGTGATGAGAGAGTTGCGAGTAAAACAACAATAAGATACCACTGCACACCTGTTAGAACAGCCGAAATCCAGAACACCAAAACCACCAAATGCCAGGGAGCATGTGGAGCCACAGGAAATCTCATTCATGGCTGGTGGGAATGCACAATGGTGCAGCCACTCTGGAAGACGGTTTGTTGGTTTCTTATAGAACTAAATGTGTTCTCACATATAATCCAGCAGTCACACTGCTTGGTATTTACTCCAAGGAGTCGAAAACTTATATCCACAAAAAAATCTGACATGGATGTTTATAGCATCTTTATTCATAATTGCCAAAACTTGAAGGCAACCGAGATGTCCTTCAACCGAGATGAGCTGTCAGTCATGAAAAGACATGGAAGGAACTTAAACGCGTGCTACTAAGAGAAAGAAGCCAATCTGAAAATGATTTCAGATGAAAACTATTTAAAATGTATGATATCATGTTTATGCGGTATTATATGATGCTATTCGCATGTTAGTAAGTGTTTGAGATTGTATATAATGCATAAATATTTCCCATCTAAGTTTTATCATATAAGCCCCTCCCCTATTTGTAATGGTCCTTTGAGAACACTAGAAGAAAAGATGAAATTCTAGCATGAAACTTTTTCAATGTTTTGCTCAGGTGGGTCTAAGGAGAAAATACTGGTCAGTGAGCACAAAGTGTATTCAGAAAGAATCTTTTAAAATTTGTTTTGGGGATTACATAGCATGTGATATTTTGATAATGCCTAGAGGTGGAGCTTATAAAACATATACAAAAGAGTTGAATACATCAAGCTGGTTTCAGACATTTGCATTGCAGAAATCACCTGGATTCTGGCAACTTCTTATAAGACAAAATATTGTTCTGTTGTTCCTACTTCACCTAATTAATGTTTATTTGTTCCTTCCTCCTTTTTTCCTGCCTCCTTTCCTTTGCTTACTTTTCAGTGAATTAATATTTATTTGTTAGCTCTGTGTTGCAAGAGCTGGGGAGTGTTCAACTTGTATAAGTATCTTCCTAGGAACATAAATTTTATTTGGTAAAAAGCTGGATATGGAGATTACTAAAGCACTCTCCAGTCTCCATATCCATAATATTATGCCAAAAAAGGAAATGTCAATGTATTTATTAATTTATCTTTATGTTTTGGGCTCTGGGCCAAGTGCTCAGGTTGGAGGTATGAAAAGGATTGAATACTTCTCTTGGGTAACCTTACAGTACAAACAGATTGGAAACATGCCTGGTATGGCTAAAATGATTTTTCCAGCTAGAAGCTGTCTGGGGACAATTCTAATACTTTCTCACAGCCCCAGCAAGTGAGACATCTATGTTTCAAATGTGTAGATCGAGTTTTTATGAAATTAAGAAATTTTACCTGTGACATTTTCCACCATTCTAGAACACCTTAATTTTGAATCCTTTTAATACTGAAATAAGGATTTTAATCACCCATTTCATGTGTCTCTCCCTTCTCTAGCCTTATTTGGGACATATACATTGTCTAGAAATCCATTAAAATTGCAATTTGCGATTTCTTTCCCAATATGTTTATGCGGCTACTGGGAGTACTTGAAAATATTTATATTACTGAATTTTCATCCTAGGATATTATTTCTTTAAATTTTATTGATACATCTCCAAGTCTCAGAATCTACTAATACTTTATAACTCACACCCATAGTACTTAGGTAAAATTATAAACCTCAAAGGTGTAATTAGAGGAATCTATGAAATCACACTGAAACAACATAAATTAGCACTGATGGATGCACTTTAGAAAAAAACACTTACTTCCTCTAGCTACATCTTGGGATTCCAGCAAATTACTGTCTGTAATGAACTGCAGGTACTTTTTGACGAGCACAGGGATGAGCATTTGGCTGTTTATCATTTTTCCCCCACCAATGTGACATCTCTGCTGATTACTTATACTATGGCTAATTTGCAGCTTATCATCAGTCCTAGTTTCTTAATAAATGTCTCATTAGGTGACGGGAGCTGTCACTTTTCCACTGTGTTCCCACTTCCCAGTATAATCTGCAAACATTTTGTGGGGAAAAAAAAAAGACGGCTGGACGTCACACGTGTCATTCGCAATCATGTCCCGATGCTTCAGAGGGGGCATGTCAAGTAAATGCCCTTCACATCTCATTACTGCAAACTGGACAAGTGTAATTAGTCACCATATTGCTGCTTTGTTTTCAGGTTCTAGGCTTTGAATACGTGACTGTACTCGGCAAATTAAGAAAGTGAGGATGAGTCAAAAGTGGGAGAGATGTTCTTATCTTGGAAGAATGTCACATTGAAGATGGTGACCATCATGATTTACAGACTGTGTTAACACACTAACTTGATCAAAGGATCAACAGACATCCAGTGTGTCCACACTGGTAAACTCTCAAACAAAGCTGGAAAACTTACTGGGAAAACCATTTCCAGAATCTTTAAGAATAATGAGCATGAAGAAAGAATTATGGCCTCTGTACCGGATGAAAAGTGATGGTTTCTAAGAGTCTTCCACTCTTCATCACCAACATGCATCATGCATGGAAGGCAAGGAACCAAGATCAAGATTGTAAAAATACAGGTGAGAAATGACTTGATGTCTTCAGAAACATCTGCTTCATGAAAGCATACGTTAAATTGCAAATCGAGGTTTTTGTTGGTGTGTGATTTTTCAGTAAAGTTGTCAAGATACCATCACCAATCTATGTAATAATTTCTGAGACAGACTTCTTAGAAATTAAGTTAAATGTAGTAATAAAAAAATCTTACTGTGTTTTAACCTTTTTCTTTATAATTACATAAGCTCAGTTGGGCAGGCCCAATTTATTGTCATAATGTAGGAAAAGGAAGAGAAAACACTCATGTCCCTGTGTTATAGGGGACAGAGACACTACTCCTCCATGAAAAATCAGGCTGGGAATAGTCATTTGACTACATTATTGTTGACTTTTCAGTGATATTTGACAAGTGATTCAATTGTTTTGAAAGTAGTTTATTCCACAGGGCAAATAATCTCTCTAAATAAGTCTTTTTATCTGAGTATAAAATACACATAGAAAACTGCACATATCATAATTAGACAGCTTGCTCTTCATAAAGTGAACACGCCAGCTTAACCATACCCTAGATAGAGGTACACAGTGCACCAGCATTCTAGAAGAAACTCTTGTGTTTCCATCTAGTCACCAACTCCACCAGGAATTGCCAGCTTCTTAATTTATTTCTAACATCACAGATTATTGTTTTCTTCGACCTTTTAATCAATGGAAACATACGGTATTCCTACTTTTCAATATTTAACTTTTTTCAATATTTTGTTGGTTAGATTCATATGAGATTTTGTGATTAAGTAAATTTTTTGTCCTCAATATTGTCTAGTATTCCATAGAGCAAATACACTACAACTTATTTATCCATTCTACTGTTGATGACATTTCAGTAGTTTCCAGTTTGGGGTTATTTCACGTAGCGATGCATGGGCATTCCTCCATGTGTCTCTGGTTGGCTGGGATATTGGGTATATAAGTTAAGTTCTATTAGATTCAGTCAAACAGATTTGCAAACTGGTTAACCAAAATTATACTCACTTCAACAGCATAGGAAGCTTCTGTTCCCTCCATACTGTTATCAACCCTTTGTTTTTTTACTTAGCCTGTCTGGTGTGTACACAGAGATATCTTATCATGGTTATAATTTGTAGTTCTCTAATGATTGATGAAATGGAGCACTTTTTCATATATTTATGGGCCATTTTAATATCCT
>NC_060278.1:29772034-29774821 GCF_021613505.1 Equus quagga | reverse complement strand
ACCATCCACCCACCATGCCTTCATCCATCCACTCATCCACCCACCATCCACCATCCGCCCATCCATCCCAGAAGGTTCTTCACTGAGTCATTGGTAAGTACAATGATATGGATAATTTTTTTCTCCTGTTATTTCAACCAAATTCAGGCAGTTTAACAACAACAACAAAACCTAAGCGTGGCCCAGGAAAATTTAGATAGAATGCCCCGTCTATACAAAGGATATATGTATATCACCATGTCTCTCTACTACGAGGCTAAATTATTTTGTGTGAGCATCAGGAGCAATCAAGTTTATTTCTGTTGAAAGTGAAGAATGTTTAGTGCCAGCCTCGGTGGCCTAGGGGTTGAGTTCCAGCTCCGTGCACTCTGCTTTAGCAGCCTGTGTTTGGTTCCAAGACGTGGACTTACACCACTCATCTGTCAGTGGCCATGCTGTGGTGGTGGCTCACATATAAAAAATAGAGGAAGATTGGCAGCAGATGTTAGCTTGGGGCAAATCTTACTCAGTGAAAAAAAAGTGAAGGTTGTTTAAAGTGACAAATTAGAAGTATCACTATTGCTGTGGGAAAATGTAGAGGAAATGACTTACTGGGCTATTGGTGAATGGTTTTACTCCAATACACTGCTGTGCCACTGGGCCAGCACCTAATCTGACTATTTTAGATTCCACAAATAAGTGAGATCATGCGGTTTTTGCCCTTCTGTGTCTGGCTTATTTCAGTTAGCATAACGTCCTCCAGGTTCATAAATGTTGTTGTAAATGGCAGGATTTCCTTCTTTTGTAAGGCTGAATATTATTGCATTTTGCATGTGAGTGTGTGTGTGTGTCCCTCACATTTTCTTTATCCAGCTTCCATCAATGGACATATAGGTTGTTTCCATATCTTGACTGTTGTGCATACTGCTGCAATGAACATGACCGTCCAGATCTCTCTTCAAGATCCTGATTTCAATTCTTTTGGATATATGCCCAGAAGTGGGATTGCTAAATCATATTAGTAGTTCTATTTTTTATTTTTATTTTTTGTGAGGAAGATTGGCCCTGAGCTAACATCTGTTGCCCATCTTCCTCTTTTTGCTTGAGGAAGATTGGCCCTGAGCTAACATATGTGCCAATCTTCCTCTATTTTATGTGGGATGCTGCCAGAGCACGGCTTTATGAGGAGTGCTAGGTCCATGCCTGGGGTCTGAACCTGCAAAGCGGAGTGCACAAACTTAACCACTAGGGCACTGGGTGAGCCCCTTAATTTTTTTAATTAAAAAAAGCTCCATACTGTTTTCCTTAGCAGCTACACCATTTGACGTTCCTATCAACAGTGTACAAGAGTTGCAATTTCTCCACATCTTTGGCAAAAATTATTGCCTTTTTTTTGATAATAGCCATCTTAATGGGTGTGAGGTCATATCTCACTGTAGCTTTGATTTGCATTTCCTTGATGTTTAGTGATGTCAAGCACCTTTTCATGTATCTATTGGCCATTTGTGTGTCTTCTTTGGAGAAATGTGTGTTCAAATACTGGCAAAAAGAAGGATGTATAGACCGATGGAACAGAATAGAGAGCCCATAAAAAAAACCATATATATAGTCAACTGATCTTTGATAAGGGAGCCAAGAAGACACAAAGGGAAAGGACAGTCTCTTCAACAAATGGCATTGGGAAAACTGGACAACCACACGCCAAAGAATGAAATTGGACCCTTAACTAAGACTGCACATAAAAATCAACTCAAAATGGATTAAAGATTAAAATATAAGGCTTGAAACTGAAAAACTCCTAGAAGAAAACAGGCAAACAGCTTATTGAGATTGGTCTTGGCAATGATTTTTTGATGACAGCAAAAGCAGTCAACGAAAGCACCAGTATTGAAAAATAACACTGGGAAACTTGAACTGCACAGTTGGAGAGAAGACTGCAGACACAACGGGAGCAAGCAGATGGTGAAGAGGTTAGTGGGGACGGTGAGGAAAGACACGAAGATGGCTTGTGTTAGATCAGACAGAAAGGTGGAGAGAACTTACCAAATCAAGCTTTACTTTGAAGGCGAACCCAACAACACCCAACCAGAGCCAGGTGTCCCTCCTGACTCTGTGACGATAGACATCTCTGGGTCTGTCACTTAACTCCATGAGCTTCGGCATGAGAGGGTATGAGCACATGAGGGAGCTTGCTGGAAAGGGAGAGAATAGATTGTGATGACGCAACTTGGGGGAGCAACGGGTCACCATGGGCTCCATGTGTGGGATGGGGGACAAAGCTGGGCTTGACCCAGCACTCAGAGTCTAAGCCATGCGACATGGGCAGGGAAACCCCGGAGGACCCTTGGAACAGGAGCATTGGGGCTGTTTGTTCTTGTCACTCCCTGGGTGTGTTTGGAGCCAGTGACCAGCATCCTGGTGAACTCAGACTTCAGCGGGTCCGTCAGGTCAGGTTCACATCTGCTTTCCCTACCGAAGCCGTCCTGACACTCACTGGTAATGTGCATGCACGTAGAATTCTGTTGGAGTTTGGATGTTGAGGCAATCGAGGCGGGGTTAGGGTGTCTGCTAAAAAGGTAGCTTTGTCCAGGATTCTTCACAGGGGCAGGCAGACCCTCGGTCTCTGCTCTGACCCCCTGCCATGGTCCTGGACCCCAGTGTCGTCATCTGACATCTGGAGACCCCCAGCGTGCACTCCTGACTGTCTCCTCTGCAAGGACATTAATGGAGGCTGAACAGTTTTTCACAGTATGATGTTGATCCTCCCGTTTGTGGAAAAAAAGAACAGCAAACTGACGCTGGGGATGC
>NC_060278.1:29693083-29772024 GCF_021613505.1 Equus quagga | reverse complement strand
ATCAAACTGACGCTGGGGATGCGTGTGTGTCTGGGTCACAGTTCTACGGATGATCAACTATACTTTACAAAAAGCAATTCGATTATGCCCCTTTCCAATAAAATTATTAACATGACCTTTTTCCAGGAAAAATAATCACATCATGGTGACTCATATTCTGATGTTGAAAACAGAAAGATCGTTATTTGTGAGAAAAAAGCAGTACCTAGTAGCCCAGTGTTCAAGTAACATACATTGAACAAGTTAATGTTTTAGTAAATATGCATCCATTGGGTTGGGTGACCACCTCGTACTCGATTTAACAATCACATTTACAGTTAAGAAGCAGTAGTAGATGAAATCCTGTGTTTTATGGGTAAGGATTATTTATTTAGAGAAGTAATTTCTAGAAAAACCAAAATTCTGTGAACTCTGTCCTCAACCTGGCAAGTACAGGAACCTGCTAAGAGTCAACGTTGATCTGTGTCGCCTCAGTATTTCAGCTGCTAAAATGGAACTCCATCGCAATGAGCATGATTACACCCTCACTGCTGCTTTCTAAGGAGATAGTTCTACCTGAGTTTTGTAAATGTTTAAAAGTTTGCAAAATAAAATTAAACCCAAATATTAGCTATTAAAGGATTACTCCATGCTTTTGTTTGACGGCATCTAATATGGTACCAGCAGAAGGGAGAGTCGGGGAACCTCCAGATCATGCATCCAGTACCCCAGCAACGACCCCCCACTCACATTAGACTAGTAAACCACAGCCGGGTGCCGTTTCCTTCATTTCTGAAAATGTGAGATGCATTTTTATCACCTAATTGAAATTAATAATAATTATAAATTTGTTTTGTATAGAAATGATTATACTTCAAAACATGCTTGAATTAAAATAACTAAAGTTCGAACTTGCCATTTCCTACCAGTAAACAGATGTTCCATCATTTAAATCAACATGTTTCTTCAAATATCAGTATTAATAACACATACATATTCCAAGTTAGGGAATGTATGTGATATGCAGAGTATGGGAATATGTCTATGCACACAAACACATGTGAGCACACACATATGCATACTAGTGTGGAAATATATGTCATGTACACACATGCAGACGTATATACTAGTGTGGGAATGTATATCTTTATATGCACACATATACCAGTATGAGAATACATGTCATACACAAACATGCATAAATATACTGGTAAGGGAATATATGTCATATACATACACACATATTCTAGTGTGGAATACATGGCATCTATCTGCATACACACGCATTTACTGGCAAGGGCATATTTACATGTACACTTGTAGGGGATGTCTATAAACCATTTTTAGAATCAGGTCTTCCCCTGGATCCTAAACCAAACCAGAAATGCGCTGCGTGTGCCGAGCAGTGTAGGGCAGTCTACAGTTTGCCAATTCCAATGCTTTCTTTGAGACAAAGGATTTAAGACCCTGCCCCTCCTTTGCCGCTTTTCCAGTGGAGCTGAAACCTGAATCTGGAGCCTGGTGAGAGAACGTCCACTGCCCTGATTCAGACCCTAAATCGACACCCAAGATTATGATCTGTGCTCCTGAAACGCTTCACGGACCCCGGATCTGAACAAGTGCCTGCTGACCAGAATGCGGGGTCAGCAGAGGCCAGGTGTCCCCAGGGGCTGTCAGGTTCAGTGGGCCGGCCAGCACGGGGCACCTACAGGTCCTCACTGGGGACGAAGGGAAGAGCCACCGAGTGATGGAGATGACCCAGCAGTAACGCACAAGTAAACGAGGCGGGAAATTACTAAGGAGAGTTACATAAAGAAACTACAGCAAAGAATAACGTGTCCATAGACAGAATCTAGAAATATTTGTGCAAAAAGGATATCGGGTAAAAGTAAGCAAAATTGTGCCAGGTTAACAGGAAAAGCTTCCTCAAAGAGCACAAGATTGTTCTCTACCAAACGGTGTTAACCATTGTGCTCAGTCACTTCTAAGAGCAACGAGAGAAACAGAAACTTAAAAATAATTTTATTTCAAAACTCCTTCCATAATCATGTGCTTAAAAGAATTTCTCCCTGATAATACTTGAAATACATATTTGAAAGACAAAAATGATAGAGATGAAATCTACTATGTGTGTTTTATGATAAGGATTATTTACTTAAAGTAGTAATTTCCAGAAAAAACAAAATTAAATCAATAACAGATGAAGTATTAAAGCTTAAAGATATGCTATTTTCTTTAAATTATTTAGAAGATAATTTCAATTTTTATCGAACTTTGAAGACATTTAATACCCTTGCTATTAAAGTGCTTTTTCTAAGGACATCAGTTTTAAATACTTTGTGTAATGATTTATCTAATTTGAAGTGGTTATTCTCCATACTTCATTACTTTCCCCCAAATCATCATCGATTTGATAATTACTTGATATTTTAAAGCCTGAAGACATAATGTCCTTGAAAATGTTTTAAATGTCTTGTTCTAAGCAAAAATAAATTGCATGAACTTAGAGATGATTTATTTTTCAACAAAGATAAAGATCACTTTATTTTATCTTAGTTAAGACTGTTTAGGAACATACCTCATGGAAGAAATCAGTATTCAGCTTGTTAGCAGACCATGAAGTAAGGCATTTCTCTAGAGAGTATGCAAACGTCATCAGGCTTTATTGGGACAACCAGGATTAACTGGGGAAGACATTTTACCGACTAATTTCCCTCTGCTTCTCTCTCAGCACTTCTGATGTGTGACTTTTGTCTCTACAAAGTGAGCTGACATTTAAATGTGAAAAGTTTGATGAATTTTGATCATTCAGTTAGTCTGTGTTTTTTGTCACTTATTTATATTTAAATCTTGTCCTTTAAGAATTTCATCTGTAACTGCTGTAGTCTATCTGTGGTGCTCTGGTTTATTGCACTACATATTTTTACACAAGCTAAAGAGTCTACTATATAGGAAGCAATTCAGTACGTGTTATGGGAGCGGTGCCTTTTATACTCTGGAGAACCTAGATTTTAGACGGAGCAGGTGGGGAAAATAAATTGCGTGCATAGAATTGTGCATAGCTGTAGCTGGAATTCACATATATTTGGTAATCTCCAAGATCTCCTGGTTTCAGAATTAGTGAAAATAACTGGGACTTTCAGGACATCAGTGTAAAACAGAATGTTATCTTTAGTAAGATATATATTCCTGTTCTGAACCTGTACTTCAGAATACCTGCTTTAAAAAAATGATCTTACTTTTCCTCTTTTCTGTCTTTCTTTTTGTTTCTGTTGACTATGCTTATCTTCTAGGTGTGCATCTCCTGATCTTGTGTTTATATGAGTCAGTTTTGAAAAAAAAGAAAAACCCATAAGAGTACAGCTCCATTCACAGACATTATTTGTGAATATTTGCCAAAATAAGTACACCGATGAAGCTCAGCTGATGTCTAGCATTCCACCTGTCATCCACACACACAGAATAATGCATAAGTAATTTTACTATGCATGAGACCCACAACTATTACTTTTCGTCCAATGCCTTCAAACTGCTACTATTAGAAATCATCAAATTGTCTTTCAAAAGGATAAAAACAACATACTGATCTAATGTTCGCATATAACCATTACCTTACAAAAATCGAATTGTGTATGGTTTATAGATAGATGTATTAATACAAAGTAGAGAAAGTAAGTTCTACTCGAATGTATTAAGTTTGTGTCTTTCAAGAATCTTTTATTCCAAATATTTGACTATGTTCCCCGAAAGACTGGAAATTTAACAGTTTACATGAGCCTGATGCAAATTTCCAACGGAGAAACAAGTGCAAAGAGTTGTTCGATTTTTTTTCTTTTTTATGTCAACAGAATGGAGTTCCAACACTTGAGATGGAGTTCACAATCTCTGGCTTATTTCTTGTCAGTCACAGAAATGGATGAACAGGGCAAGTGCCAGCTCCCAGGATGGGTGACAGACACGACCCCCATTGGGCACCCCCAAATAAAGGAATGAGCTGAGAGCATTGCTGGGGAATAAATGGCAGAGACATTTTTCACTGGGCGATTGTGTCTCCTTAAGGTTCTGCTTCAAAGTTCATGTACGATTGAGGTGGAAATGCTCTAGTTGGGGGCTGGGAAGGCCAGAGTGAACCTTGGCTCACTGGCAAGGATTCTCTCCCCAGGTGAATACATTCAACCCCACAGCCTTAGGTACATCATTGTGCTGCTGACACCGTCAATCAGAGTTCGCTTTGGCTTCCAACACAAGCAACCCGAAAAATGGGAGCCTTAAAGGATGGAAGTTCATGTTCCATCACATAAAAGCATTCCAGAGACACATGGAGGTGGGATGGAAGCAACATAACAAGGACGCAGGATTCCCTGTGGAGCCCTAGTATCACATGTCCCCCCAGCACAGTGGGCTATTTAGTACCTTGTCAACAAAGTGAATATTCTTTGAGTGAATTAATTAAAAAAGCTGCAGAATCAGACATAACCGTTCTAGATCTGAATCCTACTTTTGCCTCTTGCTAATCATGTGACACTGGGCGTGTTACGCGATTCTCCACAGATCAACTTCTTTTCTATAAAACGTTCTCTGGGGAAGATCGAATGAAGCCAGGAATGGAAAGTGGCTGGTAACGTTGCTGGTCTCCCGACCTCTGGAAGGTTTGTTTCTCTTCATTTCCTGCTTTTCAAATTCACCTCTAATCCATATTCGCTGTTTTCAACCCTTGACTCCCGAGACCAACTGGTTTACATTTTAAAATGTGTCACGATTGTGTTTCAATAAATGCTAATAAATAAATATGGACACAAGATCAGAAATGCAACTGAGTGATAAGAGAATAGAGCATGAGGAGACCCATCCTGCACACCAGGTTGAAATTGCTGATTCCTGTGTAAACTCCAGGCAGGGTCTGTTCTTTAATATCCGTCACATTATGGATTTCCTGACTACCATATTGATACAATCGAGCACAATCTATAGAGATCTATGATAGAAATTAATCGGGATTATATTCAGTTTTAGAGTGACTGGAAAATATTTATATTAATCTTTAATTTTTCCTCCTGTCCCTTAATGCGTATTTTCTTTGAGGATACAATCTATTTAGATGGCATAAATATTCTACTTTTGACACAAGTTAAAATTATTTCACACTATAAATGAGAATGATGGAATTTAGATAATTTAATCATTCTAAAGGCCAATACTAAGAAGTTTCTTATTCTTCTGAAAGATAAATTTATAAATCTATTCAGAATTGCATGTATTGCTTTATAGTGGAATAGAATATTATAGAAACTGCTTCTTAACCAATTTTTAAAAAATTAAATCTGTAATTTCACAGAGATCTTTCCACGAATATAATAAAAAGTTCACTGTGATAGAACAAACACAGGATTATTAGGCAGAAAAAAATTATTAAATATGGGAGCATGAGAGTTGCCAAGTGACTTTAATAAATTATTTTGACTGGTATTTTGAATTGAAATTAATAATATATACATTAAGTATTATTTTTTAGTGTGTCCGACTTTACAATGTGCTTTCTCATCATTTCTCAAGATGCACAATTATAGCATTAGTCACACACACCCGTGCCCATTTACACACACAATTCAATGTGTGAATACGCATGCCTACTTTCTGCCAGATCTTCATTCCTTCCTCACTCATCATACATTTGACATATTTGTCGCTTATTATATAAGGCTGTGGAGGATCAGTGAATGTTCCGTGTGTTTATCACACCCACCTGCTTTCCAGAAAGTATCATGTCTTACACTGCTTTGTATTTCTGTCTGGATAAATTACAGTGTGTTCCACATCCTATGTGCTCAATGTATGCTTGTTGACTGACTGATACAGAATATTTCCAAGTGTGCTATTGTCCTTTGAGCTTCAGTTTGCTGATGACCCCCATATGCATAGACTGATTGGAAATGTGAAAGATCTGTAAGGGGCTCAGAGCTAAGGGAAAGTGTGCTGTCTGAATCTCAGAACCAGAGTAGTTGATGGCAGTCACAAATAACGCCTACTGTACACATTGGCAAGGCAGGTAATCAGCTAGGATGCTCTGATCTTTACAGAGAAGCACATTCTTTGCTGGATGTTGTTAATAATTCCACCTTTAGAGTTGAAGCCTTTTAGCTTAAAGCGTTAGCCCTGTTAAAAGCAAAACAAATCATGGGCCAGCCTTGTGGGGTAGCCGTTAAGTTTGCATGCTCTGCTTTGGTGGCCCGAGGTTCATGGGTTTGGATCCCGGCCACAAACCTATGCACTGCTTGTCAAGCCATGCTGTGGCAGCGTCCCACATAAAATAGAGGAAGACTGGCACAGATGTTAGCTCAGGGCCAATCTTCCTCACCAAAAATAAATAAACAAATAAAGCCACTGTAAGAAGTTGATTCTAAGAAAAGCAAATGATGGTTGGAGAAATTAGAGGTATCATTTCAATGCAAGAAATAAAACCATGTGTATAAATTTCCATTTACCTCGTGTTCACCTTTTGCATTAAACTTTCCAACACTTCACTCTAGTGAATGTTTCCTGTGATGGTTATGATGAGGTTTCGAATAACATGTCAGTCGTGATTATAGAAAACGGTGTGAATCATTATTAAGTTCTTCTCAATTGAGTCACTGTGTCATCAGACCGTCCCAGGAATTAGGAAGGCAGCATGATGTGGAGGGGGAAGACCCTGGGCTGGAAATCAGGGAGCCTGGGTACCAGCTCTCCTTTATTTGTTGTAAAGTGATGGGAAACCCGGTCAGGCTCTCTGGATGTCAAAGCATTTCTCATCAATGAAGTAAAGGGAAAGAACAAGATTTACGTTCTTAACCTGGTGCCCATAGTCTCAGGAAATTTTATGCAAAACATCATGTATATCTATACATACATATTTTTCTGGAAAGAGGGTCATAGCTTGAGTGAGATTTTCATAGGAAATTTGACTCACACAAATTAAGAACTCTGGATTTGAATGGCCTCAAGGTACATCTTGTATACATTCAGAGAAAATTGTGTAGTTGTAGAAACTTAGTACATACAATCGGTAGATGACATGAAACTTTAAAACGTGTGCTTATCAAACATGAACATGAAAAATAACAAAAAAATAGAATTATCTGCAACGTATCAAAAAAGACTTGCTAATAACCACATAGGTAACTCTTACAAATCAAAGAAAAACATGTGCTTAACAAAAAAAAATCTGCAAAATGCAAGAAGAGACAATTAATAATAGAGAAAATACAAACAATGTGGAAAACACACTTCACCCTGTTTATAAGAGGTCAGAAACTTACGAAGTGCATAAAACACTAACAAGTTTTCTCATCTGAATAAAGGTGATAAAATATTATAGACCTGATAGCATTGAGGCGAATATTAAACGAGAAATTTATTGTGGAGATCTCAGGAAGGAACGTAGACTCTGACAAGAGAACACAAATGTTGTAAACAGCCTCCCTGAAGGTGCTGGTGACCAGTGGCGAGGTGCTGGCCTG
The DNA here is from genome assembly GCF_021613505.1 of Equus quagga. Taxonomy (NCBI): domain Eukaryota; kingdom Metazoa; phylum Chordata; class Mammalia; order Perissodactyla; family Equidae; genus Equus; species Equus quagga. The sequence continues at coordinate 29,764,549 of NC_060278.1, read as the reverse complement.
GGTCCCTTTGGAAATGGGTGGAGTCTGTAAGATCAAAGGCAAAAGGAACTGCACGTGACACTGTGCTCTGGTTGATAAGGTTGTTCCTACAGGACACAGGTTAAGGATTCTGACACTGTTCCACGTGTGTGCTAGAACTGACCACTTTGGGAAGCCGATGGTGAATGTGGGAGCCTGGGTTCACACCGTTGGAGTGACCGGTTACAGGGCAAAAAGGGAAGGAAGCCAGAATAATCTATGTGATAACAGACTAGAATTGAGGACATCAGTAAGCACTCATGTTTAGCTTAGTACGGATAGAGATGGTTACATATAGAAATATTTATCGAGATGTGTGTGTACATGGGTTAGTATATGTACATCCATTTCCTCGCTCTGTCAGCTGAGTGGACCTAAAAGAAACGATATCTCAGTAGCAACAAGCCCACTTAGCACCCAGATCTTGGTTTCTAGTACCATCCTCCAGCAAAGGAGCCAGGGCTCCTGGGAGAACGGCTGATTCTAGGATTGGAGCAGGCTATATACAAGATTGTTTCAGAAGCACTAGAGACATGCGTTTAGCGTAATTCCCTTCACGGAAAGGTTTCTCGGGTGCTAATCAGAGATGCCCCTGACAAAATATGTGTAAGTCTACACAATACAGCAGCATTTGTGACCATGGATTATTGCAGTAAAAATCTGTTTGTTCAACAATGAGAACTTCAATTACATGAACAGGGCTAGTCCCAGTACCCTAGCAACAAGGAAAGTGATGGCTCTTTTCCACTTTGACCTCTACCTTGACTTGCAAACCTAGTTCAGAAAAGGAAAGTTCAAGGTCTGTGACTTTGCCGCATTCCAAATGGGCGGAGCACTAACGGAGAAGAATACAAACGAGCTGCTTCTGGAGAAAATCATCCTTCCTTTTGGATTCCTCTTTCTGGAACTGAATTTGGTAAGTCAGATTCCTGACTCTTCCTGCTCAGGAAGCAGAAAGGAGGCTAATGAGGCCTGCGCCGTCTAAGCAGAGTCCTCAGGCTGCTCCTGGAGTGGCCCAGCCCAGGAGGAGTGGAACTCGAGGTGGGAACCAGAGCAGAGTGTTCCCCTGCCAGAAGTTTCTGTGGGTACTTGTAGGGTATGTGTGTGTGTGTGCATGTGTGTGTGAGTGTTTGTGAAAGTGTGCACATGTGTGTAGACGCCTGTGTACATAGGTATGCACGTGTGTGAATGTGTGTTCTTGAGGGTCTGCATAGGTGGGTGAAAGTGTGTCTATTGTGTATCTGCATGTGTATACTGTGTATGCGTGTATATGTGCATGTGTGTGTGTGTCTGCGTTTTATGTGTGTATTTGTATACACAAGCTTGGGTGCATTGTGCATTTTGTGTGTGCATTTGCATGCATGCATGTGTGTGCATTGCGTGTGAGTGTGCATTGTGCAATGTGCATGAGTGTGCATATGTGTGAGCACTTGTGTGTGTGTGGACAAGTGTCTTGTGTTTGCATGGCGTGCAGGTGTCTGCACACATGGATGTATTTGCATGTATGTGCACATGTGTACTGTGTGTATGAGCCTAGTGTGTGTGCATGAGCATGTGTGCATAGTGCTATGTGTGTGTGTTTTGTGTATATGTGTGCACTGCATATGTATACATGTATGTGTGCATGAACATGTGTGTATGTGCATGTATGTGGACTGCCTGTGTACAGATGTGTTGCATGCACTGTGCATTTTGTGTGTGGGTGTGCCTGTGTGCGCCTGTGTGCAGTGTGGGTCAGCAGCCTCAGTAGAGTGAGAGAGTGGGGGGAGTCAGTTCCCTGTATCGTGCACTCACGGTTCTGGCTTGGATCTCTCTGTACCCATTTCCACTTGTAATGACAGGACTGACAACGTAAGTCATGACTTTGGTGGGAAGAGATTGAGAGAGACTGGAAAGAGCCTCAAATGGCTGAATGTTTTCCTCAGAGCAATGGAGCAGTCGGTGGCTATTTGCACAGACACAGCGTCAGGCTGAGTCACTTCTCAGAACTCAGCTCTGGGTTTTAAACCAGCTGCCTGTCACCTTTCTGCCTAAGTTGGAAGGACTATTAAGACCAAGGAAAACATGTGAATGCAACTTATTCTTTTTTATTCAAAATGATCTATTCTCTTCCATGTTTTAAATGATCAACTCCTTTATTTAAATGACTTGGTAGAAACATGTCTCTTAATGAAAACCCCATTATGCTTTTTCATAACTTCTGACTTGAGTGAGTTCAGCACTGGGCTCAGAAAGATATTAATTTAAAAGGGAAAAAATAAGATAGGATGTAATGAGCTGTGAAAAGACTGTACGTCTGGAAAGAATAACACTGAAAGGCATTTAATATAAGGGCAATTATTCGACTGGCACTTGGCTCTCACCGTTTGGGATAACCTCAACGGAAGAACGTTTCAACGTCGTTTTTCTCTACCATGTGCACAGCAGATCAGAGGGTACAGGATGGCGATCTTCAAGCTAGAATGTCTCCAAACACACAGAGAATCTCTAAAGTCTTTAGGCAAGTTACATTTCTCTGCATCTCATTTGTTTCATCTAAAAAATGCCGTGTGTGTGTGTGGGACAAGTGGATTTATGTAGCGGGATCTTACAATGCTAAATGGACTAAGCCATGTAAAGTGCTCAAAAGAGTACTTTCACAAATAAATAGGAATTACCGTTACCATTAATGCTATTGCATTGGATACCAGGAAACTTTTCAGTATATTCCAACATAGTAAATAAATCAGGAACTACATTATAATGTGACCTATATTTATAATATCTATAAAAAAGAATTTTACATAAAGGCATATACAAAAAATTCTATTTGGAGAACTCTCACCTACACATACCAAAGAGAATGTGTCTTCCTAAGGCCCATCCTGAACACGTAACAAAGAACATAGTGAAGAAGGGGAGCCATATCTTAGGGTTCTATGATGACAAAATTGAAATTTGTCCCCTGAAAGCACCAGAAAAAGAAAGAGTCATATCTTGTGTTTCAATGAAACTAAGATGCATTGTTATTGACAGAAAAAAATATTGCCAACAAAAGCATGAAATGGCCCAGTGGTGGCGCTTACCAGCTAGGGGCAGGTGGATGTGATTTTTGTGACGATGGCAAGCTGGTGCCTGGTCTGTGGAGTGGTGGAGCTGGTTGACTGGATGCGGCGTTCCTAGATGCAACATAGACAGGCAGCCAACAAAGGACCACTCCACTGGTACCAACAAAAGAAATCAAGATGGATGATGAGCAGGAGACAAAACGAAGTGACCCCGATAAGGTCCCCATTCATTATCCAGTTCCTTTGCCAGAGCCAGTTTCCAGATCTGGAACCCACCAGTGGAGGAAGAGGCCGACCTCCTGCAGAAATCTCATTGTACAGACAGCAGACCATTGCAGACCACTGCAGACTCAAACAACAGGTAACCCTGATTGCTGCCCCATGCCACATGCAATATTCTCTCCAGAGCTGATTTTCACAGCTCCTGTGACATGGCACGTGGTCACCGACTTAGCCAGCATGGCGTTCTTCCTACCTGTCAGGTAAGAGAATCAGACACATTAAGACAGAACAGCTAAGTGGCAGGGAAAATATCATAGACGTGCAATCTGTCTCAGGGTGATGGAAGGTCTTTGCCCTCTTTCACAATGTAGTCCAGGGAGACCTGGGCCATCGGAACGTCCCTCGACCCCTGCATCCAGCCACCGTGTGGATGACATCATCAAATTGGATTGGAGGTTCAAGAAGTGGCTAACACTTCAGAGTCCTTGACAGAGTCGTGTGCTTCAGAGGCAGGAAATAACCCCACTAGGACCCAGGGGATCGATGCATCACGGAGATCTTTGTAGGTCCAGTGATCAGGGCATATGGGGCCACCCTATCTGAATAAAGGTAAATTCTTTCTTCACAAAGCAGGGAGCATGGTGCCTGGCAGGTCTCTTTGGGTCTGGAAGCAGCATTCTCTCACCTGGGAACATGACTCGAACCCACACACTGGTGACCCAAAAGGCCATCATCACCTTGGAGTGGGACTCAGAGTAGGTCCCGGCTGTGATAACAGCAGCCCTACCTCTTGGTCCACACAACCCAGAGACCCCAAGGTGTCACAATGGTGTCGAAAAGGGAAAGATGACCTGTGGGGATTATGGAAGAACTCAGTGGCAGATCTCAAAGCAAGTGCTTAGATTTCTGGAGCAGAGCCACGCCATGTTGAACAAAGAATTATATAACTTTTGCAAAACAACTCATGGGATGCTCCTGGACCCTGGTAAAGATGGAGCACACAGTGACCGTGACACCAGCACTGCCCACCACCAGCTGGGGTCTCTCAACCTACCTAGCCGTAACATTGGATGTGCCCAGCACAAGCCCTCCTAAGATGGAAGTGCTCTGTCTGGACTCAACAAGTTTCTAGGTCACACAGACCCCCAGGCCTGTTGTCCCAGAAGCATTTCTCCCTCAGCTCACACCTGGCGCCAGGAGGGGGAACCCCTGACAGCAGGTGGAGGGGGAAAAATCTTGAACTTGGTTCATGGAAATCCAACCTCCTATTTCTCTAAAATTGAACCTCTGCATATCCCAATTTGTATCTCATTATTGCCTTGTTTGAGGTGTTCAAATGCCAAACATCATGAATGGGTACGCAGACAATGGGTGGCTGAAATAGGAGCATGCAGAAAATAGAAGGAACTGTAGCTTGCTTGTTCCCAAGGCAAATCTATCTCTCGAATCTCCAGAGAAGTGTCAAGAAAATTGCCACCCATACCTAAAAATCTTCTTATGAAAGATGTTAATGAATAGCGACTTCTGTCGGGATGACAAGGGCCAAGGGAAACTGCATTAAGAGCTCTTAATTTAGACACCACCCTCTCTTTAAAATGATCTTCAGTTGACCTCGACCACTACAGTAGCTAAAAAAAGAAAATAAAACAGGAAGGCAAGTTCAGGATAACCTAGGGAATATTTTAAATATGAAAAGTCCCGGCTGTCTTGACAGCTTTTCTTTTTAAAATGTCAGCAGCTAACATCACTGTTCAGAAGAGCAATTTCTAGATGTCTTTCAAGATGGAGGGAAAGATGATCACAAATTAAGCTGAGGGTAAAAGAAAAAAGACATCCTCAAATTCTCTTTGCATCAGCATGAGTTGGGAAAAAAAAGTCTCTCCACATTTTCAAAAGAAGAATTGGAGACAAAATGTCCGTGAACTGTAGCCAAGGCGAGCACACATTTTTCAGACTTTTTCCAGCAACTTCCACGGAAAGAGAAAAGGTGCCGTAACTCTTCATAGAGGAGTATGGATGATTTATCTACTCAATTACACTTGGCGTCAAGAGGCACCAAAGCAGAAGATGGGTCTCGAAGAATGACCACGTCGGCACTGCAGTTCAGAGCTGAGCCCTGCGCAGTCCAGCAGGGATCCAACCAGGGCAAGGGACTTCACACTGTGCTCGGGGCTTTGGGGTTTTGAAAAGAATGACCAAGTGGCAGAATTACTAGCCACCATTCACAATATTAGCAAATATTCAGAATCATGTAGAGAATAACTGCTGAGGCATATTTTGGAGGAGGAAGTAACTATTTACTCTGACTCACAAGCAGTTTTCTCTGTTGATGTCAGTCACCTCCTCAGGCCTCCTCATGAGATCTGGAAACTAAAACATGTGTGTAAGCACGTCATGGTCACCTCTTGCTCCTCCCCTTGAGATCTGGTAACTAGACCATGTGAGGAAGCAGGTCTTGGGGCAGTGGACATCAAGGGGAAGCACTCAGGCTCGCCCAGTGCTCCTGAGAACTCAATCTGGCCTCACGTCACCACTAAAATGAAAGCTACAGTTCCTGATTTTACAACAAGCTTGTTCTAAAGACTAATCCTAGTAAATGCTCTGATTTTTCTGGAACATGGTATAGTTGACCCTCAGAAGAGCAGGGAAAAATCTCCCAATTGAGAGAAGAGCACTTTTACCATCCCATTTCCATCTAGTTTCAAGGATGCAGTCCCCACCCTCTTACACCTTGCGGACATTTGAAATGCCACCATTCGAGATCTTTTTAATTTCTGGCTAACTAACAGGAGAAATACTTTAAGACTGATTAGTTACTTAACCTGGCTCTAAATTAATTTATCAAGTTATTTTCTGACGGCAGGTCAGAATGGTGAGAGGGAAAGGGGCCCACGATAAGTAAAGGAAAGCTGACATGATGCCCAGAAAGGAAAGGGATGCTGGCATGGAGATGCAGGGCATTTTGCATGCTTCATAACTTTTTTGGAAAGCCGGCTCTGTAAGGGAACTTGACGCTACTTGGGCCCAGACTAGTTTTAAATGAGAAGATTTAAAAAAAAAGAACCTTTATATAGAAAATTGTAGATATCCAGGAGAAAGAAGATAGGGTCTGTTTGGATATTTTAAATCAACAAAAGACTCAAAAATTTTAATTTTCATCATTAGTTAATCCAAATTTTATCTTTAAATAGAATGGCCAATAAACCTAATATTTTCTCATGTATCTGTTTTCGTCTGGTCCTATTTCTGCTTCTTGCCTTTTAAGACGCAAACCTGTGATCTTTCTCCTCCAAGTTACTTTGTCCTGTGTGGGTCACCCTGAACGCTTTCAGACCATTTAAAAGGCATACATGGTTCTACTTGCTTAAAAAAAAGTCACCAGAAAGAAGTGCCAGCGTGTAGTTATGACGTCTTCAGTGTTACTGACTTCTGTCTCTGAGGAGAAAGTCCACATCTGTCTGCAAGGAGTGGAAATTCCACCAAAAATACAAAGGGCAGTCAGGACAAAGAACTCAGCAAAAGAGAAACGCATAAGCCATAAAAGCTGTACTTGAATAGTTTTTTAAAATTTTAGTAAATTAGGGTGCAATATGTACAATCAACACACTCAAAATTTAGTGTTTTGGCTGTTAATGAACAGTTTGGGACCCATTATAGACTTGCCTGCTTTTGCTAAGGATTGGAGGAAATCTCTGCTCTGCTTTATAACCCACCTTTAGAAAGCCTTAAGATTACAAGAAAGATGCAAAACTCCAACTCGACAAACTCACAGTTTCCACCACACGCAGACGTCATTGCTGCCTGGCACGGTGTAATTAATCACTTCACACTTTCCTTGTCTACACAGTACAATATAACTACGGGTTGTCCATCACCTCCTCACTTCCCCAGGTGAGTAATTACTGTGATAATTAACAGTTAGGAAAATTACCTGCACAGATCTATACCGTGTTACAAAAAGAAAAGCTGCTATTTGCTTGTGCATTTGCTTTCACATCTATACTCGTGTCGGTGTGCGTGCATGTCTGTTGTCTGTTGGTGCATGTGTGGTGTGTGGCACACATATGTAGGCAGCATATTAAAGAAACCTATTTGGGTTGCTTTCTTTCAAATCTGAGCTCCTGAGTGTTTTGCATATTCAGAGAGATGACTGCATCTGTTTGAATCTCTGTCAGATAAACAAATATTTAAATGTGAGCAATATTGGAGAGATTGCTTTAAGCGCTGAAGCATAGCATGGCATTTAGAGGGAAAAACAATTGGGCAAGTGCCAGTGGAACTGACTACAGATTACTGGAGCAGGAGGCTGGTCCGGGAGCACGCGGCAGACGCATCTCAAGGCTCCGGGAGACTGTGGCTCATTGACTTGCAGAATTCATTCCGGGAATAATTTTGGGACAAGAATGGCACAGGTACACACAGGGGCACAGTCGCTGATGATGCTAAAAGTGGAATGTTTTGCCCACTTGCAGACCATGCCATGTGCTCTCCTGGGAGCACCCTTCTTGCAATCTATTTCCTTGGTAATGTCTGTTTATTTTCTATTTAAAGTAGACATTGTTTCACTACACTTTTTTCAGATTAATAGCTCCAATTTCATTTCTTTTCAGACTCAGTAACACACAGATGAGTTGGATAAATAGGACGTCAGAATCATATTTTTAAAGTTTTCAGTGAAAACTTAAGGTAGATTAAATGCAAATATAGTGTCGGGTTTTCGCCCAGAAAATCAGTTTCACATACAGCATAAGGGAGAGTTGCTTGAAACATGTTTCACGTAAAGGAGACTCAAGGGTTTAGAGTGACTGCAAGGGCAATATGAGCCTGAGAAAGACGAGAATTGAGCTACCTGGAGCGCCTACTGTATCCCTGGCTTACTAGTAAGCATCAGCTTGTGAGGAAGCTATCACTCTTACAGGGTCCCATGAATCCCGTGGCATCCCACATTCTATCTGAACAGAGCCCTGATGTCCTCCTGTCTCCGGGACAATAGACAACCTCTGACCCATATGCCCCACGCAGCTTCTCTCTCTCCTCACAATCCCCATCCTGAACTCTGCACCCACGAAATGAACAGTCATGGGCGAGCCATGCAGACGATGACACTAAGGGACCCCTTCAGCCCGCTACTCCAGCCCACAGACAGCCATCCCCACACAGGCATGGGGCATGCCCCTGCTGACCCCGAGTACACTGCAGATACCTGAGCAGGACCACCTACAGAATTATCAGAGTCCAGTGCAAAATGAAAACGTGAAGGCTCCAGTTCAAAAGGGATTAAGAACTTCAAGATGGTGACAAGGGAGAGGCAAGATGGCACAGATGGACTCTCTGAGCATGCTCGGGCCCCACGCCCATGAAACCGGCCCACTGTAAGAGCAAGCCCGTAAAATCAGCAGGCGTGGCTCATGTGAGAACAGCCCAGCTGACTCTAGGGCTCACTCATGAACAGAAATAACACGAGTGTTTCTTTCCCCTTTGAGGTCACATAATTAATTTATGAATTTATTATTGTGAAATATACATAACATAAAGTTTGCCGTTTTAATTGTACAATTCTGTGGCAGTAAGTACAAGTACATTGTTGTACAACCATCACCACCATCCATCTTCAGATCTTTTTTTTAGTATATATATACATTCTTTTTGAAGATTGGCCTTGAGCTAACATCTGTTGCCAATCTTCCTCTTTTTCTTTTTTTCTCCCCAAAGCCCCAGAACGGAGTTGTATAGCCTAGTTGTATGTCCTTCTAGTTCTTCTATGTGGGTCACAGCCTCAGCATGGCTTGGTGAGTGATGCTAGGTCCACACCCAGGATCCGAAATGTGAACACTGGGCCGCTAAAGCAGGAAGCAAACGTAACCTCTACTCCACCGGGCCAGGCTCCTTCAGAACTGTTTTCATCATTCCAAACTGAGACTCTTTACCCATTAGACAAGTCATCTCCAAATTTCTGTTCAAATCCCAGCTTTTCATTCTTTCGGGTTACATACCCTGAAATGGAATTGCTGGATCATGTGATAATTCTACGCTTACTTTTTTGAGGAACCACCATATCGTTTTCCACAGCAGCTGTACCATTTTACAATCCCACCAGCAATGCACAAGAGTTCCAATTTCTCCACATCCTCACCAACACTTGTTATTTTCTCCTTTATTTTAGTAATAGTCAATCTAACGGGTGGGAAGAGGTAGCTCCTTGTGGTGATGCTATTGTAAACGAAATCATTTTTTTACTTCATTCTCAAATTGTATAGAAATGCAGCTGAGTTTTGTGTGTGGATTTTGTATCCTGCAACTTTACTGAATTCATTTATTAGTGGTAACAGGTTTTTTTTTTTTTTAATCTTTAGGGTTTTCTACACATAAGATAATACCATCCCAGAAAAGAAATAATTTTACTTCTTCTTTTCCAAATTGGGTGTTTTTCATTTTCTTTTTCTTTCCTAATTGCTCTGGTGAGGACTTCTAGTACTGTGTTGAACAGAAGTGGCCAAAGCAGGCATCCTTCTCTTGTGCCTGATCTTAGAGGAAAAGCTTTCTGTCTTTAACCATTGAGTATGATTTTAGCTGTGGGTTTTCCATATAATGGTCTTTATTGTGTTGAGATAGTTTCCTTCTATTCCTAGTTTGTTGAACGTTTTTATCATGAAAGGGTGTTGAATTTCATCAAATCCCTTTTCTGCATCAATTGAGATCATCATGTGTGGTGTTTATCTCATTCTGTTAATGTGGTGTATTACACTGATTTATTTTGATATATTGAACCATCTTTGTATTCCAGGAAAGACTCCCACTTAGTCATAGAGTATAATCCTTTTAATATACTGTTGAAATCAATTTGCTAATATTTTGTTGAGGATTTTCTCATTAATGCTTATAAGGGATATTTATCTGTAGTTTTCTTTTCTTATAACGTCTTTGATTTGATATCAGGGTAACTGGCATCATAGAACAAATCAAGAACTGTTCCCTCCTCTTCAATTTTTTGGAAGAATTTGAAGAAGACTGGTTTTAATTCTTCTTTAAATGTTTGGTAGAATTCACTGGGGAAGGCATCTGGTCCTAGACTTTTCTCTGTTGGAAGGGTTTTGATTACTGATTTAATATCCTTATTATTTAAAAGTCTATTTACATGTTCTATTTCTTCAAGATTCAACCTTAGCTGGTTGTGTTTCTAGTAATTTGTTTTGTCTAGGTTATACAATTATTTGGTATACAATTGTTCATAGCACTTTCTAAAAGTGCTTTTTAGTTTTGTAAAATCAGTGTAATGTCTATTCTATCCTTCAGATATTTGGGTCTTCTTTTTTTTTCCTAATCATGCTAACTAAGGGTTTGTCAAATTTATTGATCTTTTTCAAGAACCAACTCTTGGTGTCATTGATTTTCTCATTGTTCTCTATTCTGTTCTCTGCCCTAATTTTTATTATTTTCTTCCTGCTACTAACTTTTGGCTTAGTTTGTTCTTCTTTCTCTAGTCCTTTAAGGCATAAAGTTAAGTTGTTGGCTTATCTTTCTTCTTTTAGAATACAAGAATTTACAGCTAAAAATGTTCCTCTTGGCATTGTTTTCACTGCCTTCCATCTACTTCGATATGTATGTTTTCATTTTCATTCGTCTCAAGATATTTTCTAATTTCCCTTGGGATTTATTCTTGGAACCATTGTTTTTTTCAGACCATGTTGTTTAATTTCCATGTGTTTTTAAATTTTCCAGATTTCCTTCTTCTATTGACTTCTGGTTTAATTCCATTAATTCCATTGTGATTTAAAAAGATACATTATAAAATTTAGAACCTCAAAACTTTTATTAAAACTTGTTTCGTGGCCTGATGCATCACCTCTCCTGGAGAATGTTGCATGTGCACTTGAGAAAGATGTGCATCCTGCTATCGTTGTATGGAGTGTTGTAAATATCTTTGTTAAGTCCAAGTGGTCTATGGTGTTGTTGAAGTCTTCTATTTCCTTTTCGATCTTCTCTCTGGTTGTTTTACCATTATTGACAGTGTCATATTGAAGTCTCCTATAATTATTGCAAAGCCATCTATTTCTCCTTTCAGTTATGTCAATGCATGCTTCATATATTTTGGAACTCTGATATTTGGTGCATATATGTTTATGATTATTACATCTTTTGTTGATTTGACCCTTTTACCACTACATAGTGTCCTTCTTTGTCTTTTGTAACAGTTTTGACCCAAAGTCTATTTTACCTGAAATTAGCATAGCCACCCAAGCTTTCTTTTGGTTACTATTTACATAGAACATCTTTTTCCATTCTTTCAGTTTCACACTATGCATGTTCTTAGATCTAAAATGAGTCTCTTGTAGACAGCATACAATTGAATTCTGTTTTTTCAATCCATTCTGCCAATCTATGTCTTTTGAATGGGGAGTTTAATATACTTATATTTAAAGTAAGTACTGATAGGGAAGAACTAACTTTTGAAATTTTGCTGTTTATTTTCTGTATATAAGATGGCTTTTTTGTCCTTCATTTCCTCCATTACTGCCTTCCTTTGTGTTTAGTTATTTCTTATAATAATGTATTTTGCTTCCCTTCTCATTTTCTTTTGTGTATGTTCCATAGATATTTTCTTTATGGTTACCATGGAGATTATATATAACATCCTAAGGTTATAGCAATCTAATGTGAATTGATATCAACTTAACCTCAATCACATTCAAAAACTACTTACAGCTTTATAGCTCCACTCCCCTCACTTTATGGTATTAATGTCACAAATTGCATCTTTATATATAGCGTACCCATTAATGTAAATTTATAATTTTTATGCATTTGTATTTTAAACTGTTTGGAAAATAAAAAGTCATGCTACAAACCAAAGTCACAATAATATTCCTTTTTAAAAATATTTTTCAGTGTATTTATCTTTACCCAAGAAGCTTATATTTTCATATGGCTTTGAGTTTCTGTCTGATGTCCTTTCATTTCAACTTAAAGATTCTCTTATGTTTCTTTTATGTCAGGTTTAGCGGTGATGAACTCCTTCAGCTTTAGTTTGTCTGACAGTATCTTAATTTTTCTGTCTTTTTTGCGGGACAGTTTTGCCAAATATGGGATTCTTGGATGATGGTTTTTCTTCCAGTGTTTTAAATATATCATCCCATGGCCTTCTAACCTTCAAGGTTTCTGCTCAAATATCTGCTTCTAGTCTTATTAGGGAGTCATTGAATACGACGTGTTGCTTCTCTCTTGCTACTTTCAAGATCCTCTGTGTTTTTTTTTTTTTTTTTGACAGTCTGAATTATAATATGTCTTACTGTGGGTTTTTTTCAGTTAATCTTACTTGGAATTTGTAGAGCTTCTCAAATGTGGGAAGTTTTCATCCATTATTTCTTCAGATAATCTGTATGCACCTTCTGTCACTCTTCTCCTTCTGGAAGTCCCATAACTCATATATTTGTTCACTTGATGATGTTCCATTAGCCCATCCCTTAGGCTCTGTTCACTTTTCTTTATTCTTTTTTTCTTTTTTGCTCCTGAGACTTGAGCATTTCAAATAACCTGAGCTTAAGTTCACTGATTCTTTCTTCTACCTGTTCAAATCTGCAGTTGAACCTCTTCAGTGAATTTTTTCAATTCAGTTATTGTATTTTACAGCTACGGACTATCTGGGTTTTGGAAATAATTTCTCTCTTTGCTAATATTCTCATTGTCTTCGTATAAAATTTTCCTGATTTCTTTTAGCTCTCTGTGTTCTGCTTTAGCTCTTTGAACATATTTAAGTCCACTGTCTTAAAATCTTTGTGTGGTAAGTTCAAAGCTTTTGTTTCTTTAGAGTTGACTTTTCTTTCACACTCACCCATTAGATCCTCCTTGTCTACGATGAAAACTGAGGAGGGGGATAGAGTAAATGTTCATGGTTTAAACTAAAGGATACGGAAGGAGCTGTCAAGAGTGAGGGGGAGGCATCCCCAACATTCCCTTGGTTTGTTCTCTTAATTCATTTTGCTTAACCAGTAAGTGGATCAGTAAAAGAATGCGGAAGGAGAAAATCATCTTCATTTTAGCTTCCTGGGACACAGTTAGTCTGGGGCCTATGAACTGTGATGTTAAAATACATTAGAAATGCCCTATGAAGAGGTTAATTATGGTGCTGTGTTAACCGTATCTTGTGGAAAGTCCACACATGCATTAATATTGAGTTCTGACTAATGACATAGTGTCCTCACTCCTCACACGGAAGTATTTTCAGTTTTGTGCTGCTGTGGCCTCCACCGTCTCTAACTGTGGAATTTCTCGGGCCTCAGAAACCTCATTTCTGGGGCAGAGTTCTCCTTCCTCTGTAATTAACTAATCAACTGAAGGCCACATGATGGGGAGTGACTCTTCAGCAGCTGAATTTAACCCTAAACCATCCACACGTCTTTCCTTGGCTCTGAATTCAGGATGGGATTTGAGGTGGCCCGTCTGGTACTCACTAACTAGACCTGGCTCTAACCTTTGAAAGTTAAACCAACTAATACTGGGAATAATAAGGAAATTGCAGTTACCTTGCAATTTAAAACATGCAAATATTGTTTCATCCTTGAAATGCAAAAGCCCTTTGTTAGAAAAACTTTTTTCCCCATGGTCCAATCTTTGCCTCAGTTACTCTGCTTTAGGAAAAAATGAACCTGTGTAATATAAAATCAACACCGTGACCCATCCATCTCCATTTTGACCTAAAACTACTGAGAATCACTCATATATGGTCAAAGTTGCTATGAACTAAGATATCGCCCAGGGCAAAAACTCTTACTGACCAACATCTATGGTCCAACCCCACTACTGTGACTCAGCTGCTATGTACAATGCTGGTCAGTATAAAACACAAAGTCAAAATGCTCTGACCCCAACAAAGCCATAATCTCCAGGTTTTAATTTGCTCCCAAAACTTGTACCTCTCTGTGTTTCTCAATATTTTTGGCTAATGCATAAAGAAGAAAATATCAGAAACGGGGAGGAAGTAGGCCCCTCCCAACACCGAGGCATCTCTTAAGCTGGAGGAGTCCAAGGGCAGACGAGGATGAGGCGCACTTAGCAACCAGCACCAGTACAAGCCTTCAGAGTTATCAGGGCACAGACAGAGGGTATATCTTCCCTTCAGACACCAGGTCTCCCTGGTGAGACTGACTAATCTATTTCTCTGTTGTGTGTAGTTCCCAATATATTTGCCGTATTCAATAATCATTATCATTGCAATAACTAGTCTGGCAATGCAATCTTGAAATAATCGGCCCCTGGAATGCCATTGCATTTCCGAGAGCAATAGAGAGCTAAATTGAGTGGTATTTCTGAGTTGACAAAGGAAAAATTTAATTAAAACTATAAGTGACCTTCAAATGTCAGAAGTAAATAAAACGACAACCACCGCATTTTTGACAGCTGTCACCAACTAATGGGAATGCCATAAAAACGCATGATCAGGGAGCATTGGCATATTCAATATGTAGTAGACGCATCACCATAAATTTTGTCAGATAAGTGCTCAACCTGATGATAATCTTACATCAGTGTTCTGAATTAGCTTCAGCTGCACTGATAGAAAGACAGGTAGGGGAAAGGATCATCTCCATAACAATGGCGACCTCCCATGCAGGCAAATAGCTGAAAGAATGGGAAATTATTTGCATAAAAGGAAGAGCAAAGGATTTTAAGAGATTTTGACAAAGTCTCCTATCACTTAGTTTTCATGATCTTCCTTCTTTATCTGGGATTCTATTCCTGATACACGTGTATGATTTCACACACACATGTACACACACACACGCATATATGGAGAAAGGAAAGATAAAATGCTCACAGCTTCTCTCTCTAAAAGAGAGAAGATGTATTTTCCAGGATGCACAAAGTTAGCTCTTTTAAAAGGTGCTGGCCTCTGGAGAGGCAGAATTTTTAACCTTCAAGCTGATTCAGCTGGTCAGTGACTGGCTCTGCTGAGGTGTCACGGAGAGATTCAACGAGCTTGAGAGCTGTTAATTGATTCTGCCGCTTTGTTGGTTACGGCAAACCCTTCTTGTTCGCACTTTCTCGATTTCAAATATTCTGTCAGCGTAATCCCAAAGCAATGTTCTAAGTAACACTAAAAAACATAACGATAGCACAGACACACTGCCCAAAGTCAAGCTCATTTTATAAATATCTTATAAGGATGGATTAAATGTTTGGGGATAATATTTAAAACATATTTGATACCAAAAGGAAAAGACTAATAGTTCCTAAATAGTCCCTAAAACCATTGTTCTTAAATGGTCACGTTGTTTAATGGACGCATTATTTAATATTGTTATTGATATTTTAAAACTGATATATATGAGAAGATTGTATCAGCATAAATAATCTGCATTATAATAATCTGTAGAGGAAACATTTAAGCTTGGACCAAGGGCTGCCTGTTTTTGTAAGGTAGGCAAGCTAAAAATGGTTTTTATGATTTTAAGTAGTTCCATTTGTTCCTGCATAACATCTTAGCTTTTGCCCCTTGACCCTTAAAGCTAAAAAATTTGCCATCCAGATCTTCACTGAATAATGTTGCTGACACCCTCCTGCTTAAGAACAAAAAATTACATACCAACACGAAACCAAACCCTAGGACAAGTGACCTCACATGTCCAGAAATGTTTCTCCATTGTGTGGGGTGATGGTTCCTAACATGTGTGTATATATGGCTCTTAGAAAATGGACAACTCAGTCTGGTCCTAACGCACAGGAGATGTGAAGCTCTCTTGCATATGCATAAATGTCAATTTTAGATAAAATCTATTAACAGTAGAAATATGAAGTTAACTTGTGATAAACACAAGAAACCGGCATTAGGAGATATTGGGCTGCACAGGCAAAGATGCGCATTAAAGTCTGTTGGTGCAGAGATAACTTAAACTCAGTTTTTTCTTGAAACTCAAAGAGCTGTCTTTTTTCTATCTTGAAAGAAGTTCTGCCATTTTATGCTGTCCCAGAACAGAAAGCACCGTGACATTGTTGCACAATGTATGCAATTTCCTTCCCATGCTTTTGGCCTTTTTCTCATTATTTTGATCATTAAAGAATTTTTTTCTTTCTTTTTTTTTTTTTTTGGTGAGGAAGATTGGCCCTAAGCTAACAGCTGTGCCAATCTTCTTCTATTTTGTATGTGGGATGCCATCACAGCGTGGCTTGATGAGCAATGTGTAGGTCCGTGTCCAGGATCCAAACCTGCAAACCCCAGGCTGCCAAAGAGGAGCATGCAATCTTAACCACTATGCCGTCAGGCCAGTCCCCAGAATTTTTTTCTGTGATATTAGGGTAGATGAGGTGCTTTCTTAACATACCAAGAAACCTCTGTCATTGCATTTAGGGGATCAATCTGTAGTCATGTTTCTACGCTCGATAGACTGTGATTCTTGAAGGAAGGGGCCGTGTCTTACAATAACCATCATCTTAGTGCCTGCGGATTGGAAACACTCTGTAAATATTAATTGCAGTTGCAATCATCACTATGACTATTATCGTTGTCATGGTTTTCCACCACAGCGTGTATTTGCTATAATCAAAATCAGTTGTTTGAAATAACTTTGCCTTTGGCATTTCAAGGACAGAATTGTTTAGAAGCAAATACGTGTTGTAGCTTGCATTAAAACAGAAGAAAGGAGGGGTGCATCTTCTGTGCTCGTCTCCAAGGCAAATAATATCGAAGCTCAGAAGTTTTCTAAGAAGCGATTGCAGACGAAAGGCCTGTTGCATCCATCTGGATCCAAGCTGACATCAGCCAGAGGCAAAGACCACACACCGCTAGAGAGGGACACACATCCCAGCCTTCGCTTCCAGGAGCAAGGTCCAGTTGGGGGCTCGCCCCGAGAAGATCATTAACGAGGCTCGACTGAAAATGCTCCAGGTGGTCACTTTCATGCTCTGGGGAGGCAAAAAGGCAACAGTGAGAAAACAAAAAGTACAATCTTTCTTTTTATTACCTAAAACAAAGCAGGGCAGATTGATTCTGTTAGTTTTAAGACAGTAAGACTGAATTCACTTTGCAATTTAATTTTGGGTGATATATAATCAAATAAGTGATAACTCCAGATTCATGCTAAATTTAGAAAGAACGGACAATTTTTTATTAGAGTTGTTGAGTACAATTGCAGTGAATTTTTTCTACTAAGAATGTGAAGATGAACAAGCTGCTCCCACCAGGTGCCAAATGTACCTGGAAGAACACACGACGTAAATGTGAAATTAGAAGAAAGGAAGTTAAGAAATAATTTATATTTTATGTCTTCATGCATGAACTCGTGCTGTGCTCTAACTCCAGGATGAAACTGGTCAATCCCATGAGTGGTTTGACTGCCCTGAGTGATGCAGGAGTCTGGGCAAGGGTCCCTCAGCCTCTACCAGGACGTCACATGTTCCCAGAGGGAGCCTTCACTGGACTTGTACAAATTAGACCGTTCATGGCCGTGCTACTTAACGTCTAGCCTAATATAGACTCATGCTCACTCCTTCAACATCCAAATGCATTTATCTTGGGTCTAGAGTTGATGTAAAACATCTGGATATACATTTTAGACACAAAAGCTGGTACATAAGAGGGAGGGGACAGAAAAAGGACAAAAATGTATAATGGAACCACTCCCTACGTGCCAGGAGCTTATTAAATCTCATCTCCCAAATGCTCGTCAATACTATCGTAGATTCATGAACTGTGGCGTGCGAGTACAAGGGAGTACTACGAAGCAACGAACGTGAACAGTCTATAAACCATGTGGGTGACTCCCGCACACCTTGCTATGAACTGAATGCTTGTGTCCTCCCAAAATTCATACATGAAAACCTAACTCCCAGTGCAATGGCATTAGGAGATGGAGTCTTGAGGAGGTGATTAGGTTGTGAGGGTACAGCCTTCATGATGGGTTTAGTGCCCTTATAAAAGAGAACCGGGGAGCCCCCTTGCCCCCTCCACCATGTAAGGACACAGCGAGAACACACAGTCTATGAACCAGGAAGTGGGCTCTCCCCAGACAAATCTGCCAGCACCTTGACCCTGGACTTCCAGCCTCCAGAACTGTCAGGAGTAAACATCTGTTGATTATAAGGCACTCAGTCTATGGAATTTTGTTAGATTGGCCCAAACTGACTTAAACCCACCTCACATTAAGTAAGAAAAGCCAGCACAGAAGAATGCAGACTGTAGATCCCAAGTATAAAAAGAAGACGGACACAGCTAATCCATGCGGTTAGTCATCAGGTGGCCGTGAGTTGCCCTTGGTGTGGGCACGCCCCAAACATGCTGATAATAATCTCTTTCTTGCTTGGGGGCTGGTTACACATCTGTGTTCATTGTGTGAATGATCGTTAAGTGGTACACTTAAAAAATTATCTCATTGAAATCTTGCAATTATTCTTCATGATAATTGATGATGTCTTTGTGATATTTCCTATGATAATTTTATTATTGCTCCAAATTGTTCTTCCCCTCCATGCGCCGTAATAGGGTCGTCTGTGCCTGTCCTTGATCCTGTGGTTCACCTGTCGCCTGTAGGAGAAGAATGTCTACCTGCCACGTAGGAGTTTGCATGTAAGTTCCATCCATGTGGAAGACATCAGTGTGCTTGCTTGCCTCTGCTGGGCCTCTCTCGCTCTTTGTCATAACAATAGGCGTGTCTCGGATCAAGGCAGCCCCCTCTGCCTGAGTCCCAGAGTGAGGCGATGCACTGAGAGCTGGAAGCAGCCCCAGAATTTAAACCAAACTACAATTTAATCTGGGCAGAGCTTCGGCCTGAAGCAGACCACAGCCAACCCATGGCCCTCGTGTAAAATGAGAGAGAAATAAATGCATGCTGTTGAATGCCACTACGATTTGGGTGTTGCTAAATAGCAGAGCAAGCCTAACTCACATAAAAATTGGAGCCGGAAATAGGATGCCGATTAATAAACAAAGAAGCTAAAATGTTGAGATTGGCTTCAGAGCCAGCAAAGGTGACACGGACATATAGTCAGAAACTGAAAAGCTGGCAATCAGTGCAAGAATGACACACGGTAACTGCCACATGTGAAAACCAAGAAGGTGGGTAATAGACAATTTAACTCTTGGCTGTGGTTGAAGAGATTTTGAAACTGAATGCTATTAGCATGGCTGGTTGATATTAGCCACAGCAGTTAAAGCACCCAAGAAAAATGAGCTCAGCAAAGAAGAAGCCTGTTTGCAAACAGACAGAAAGATAAAGACATGAGGTTGTGTAGTAAAGCTGGGAATTTCAGGATTGGAAAATGGAACTATGTCTCATTTCTAAGAAGAAAAAACTAAAATAAAATTGAGAAAGTATTTGAACCAAAAGTCTGATTAAGATGCAAATTAAGACAGCCTGTTAAAGCGAAGAGCAATTCAAGGGTGTGGCTCTTGTAACTTTGTTTAAACACGTCTGTTTAAGGAGATCCTTGGGAAGTATTTTCCACTGGAAAAAAAAATAGCTCAAGGAAAATGAACTATGTTATGGTCCTATAGAAGCCTGATAAAGTAAACATCACTGCAATTAAGGAGAGAGAGAGGTGTGTCTTGGAAAGAATTATGTTGGCAGATATTGTACATGAAGTTGACTAGAATTAAATAGATTTAGAAAAAATGAAAGTAGTCTTGTCAAAAACGTTAGCAGCCTGGGCTAAACTAAACAGTTACTGTCTGAGATCCCAAACACCCCGTGTGGCCCCGACTTTCTGTGGCCAGGAAGAAGGCTAATGAAGATGCTCAGCACTCAAGAAAGGCATCTTCTCCAAAGGTCTCTTCCCACGTGGCCAAGAAGAATGGGGACAACTGGCCTCCTCAAGGAGCATTCTGCCTTCTCAAGTAGCAAAGATTTCAACATTTCCCCACCAGGAATTCACAAACTTTCTAGGGCCCGGTAATCGCGGTGTTCCCTGCGCATTCCTTCCTCCTCCGAATGGGAGCGTGTGTTCAGGTCACCCATCCTTGTGTGTTGGGGCAGAGGTAAGGAGGGGAAGTCTTGTCTTTTTAGTTCCTATGTCTCCAGATCAGATGGAACAACCACTAACCCAGCGTGGACATGATCACGAGACCTCAGAACTGAGCCTGACGCTGGGGTGGGACGCGACTCTCTGAGTTCCTTCCTTTGGAGAGGTAGGTGTCATTTGTGAGTAGAAAGGAAATAAATGCTTGTGATCAAGAGAGAAGGTGATGGCAGGTCATATTTTTCATATTTAGTCCCTCTTTCAGGAAGAGGATTTCACGTGCCACCCATCACCACGTTTGGTGGATTACAAATCAGTGGCCACAAATTATTTCTCTTCTCTACTTGGGTCCATCTGCAGGGGGACTGGAAGCCCCTCCTATTAAGCTATTTCCCTGCACTCTGCCAGGTTTGGCGGTGAGATCGGCTCTGTTCAATGGATCAATAACAAGTATGAACAAGCAGATATGCAAAGGCACCTGAGTTCTGGGGCTGGCCCTCCTCCTGTCCCCGTGTGAAGGAGCCCAGGCTAGCCCACTGGGTGAGGAGAGACACCTGATGGAGTCACTCCCTTGTCCTAGCTGACGCCAGCCGGAGCCCAGACATGTCAGCGAGGCCATATGGGATCAGCTACACCCTAACCTGACCCACTGAATGCATACACGAGGGCTGCCCAGCCAAGACCAGCCACGTCTTCCCCAGAAAAGACAAACCACCTCCCTGAGCCCAGTAGACAGAGCAAATGGTTTTTGTTTTAAGACCTGGAGCCTGGAGCACAGCCACAACGCACCTGCATCCCTCGTGTAATATGAGAAATGAGTGTTGTAGACCAGAGAAGTTTGGAAGTTTTGTTACATCAGCAAAGTTCATTGATACATTAACTTTTAGGTAGGTAATACTATCCATTTTATAAGATAAAGAAACAGAGGATCAGAGAACTTGAGTAACTAACCTAAGATCACACAGCTAATGAAGGACAAAACTGGAATTCACATCTAGCTCTTCCTCACTCTGGAGCACGTGGTCTTGCCATCCACGCCTCAGGAGATAACCTCATGAAAACTACAGAGAAATTGGATGCATGGATCAGTAAATGTGTAATTATCAACGTCCTCTCATAGTTTGTGCCTGACTCTCACTCAATTTTGAGCTAAAATCAGAGAATCAACCAATTTCCTAAAAAGCTAGGAAGTAATTATAGCTGTCTGTAAAACCGAGGTCACAAAGAAAAGATCTGTTCTCGACCTAATGGGTCGATTTATACAGTTCCTACGCGGTAAGCACCTGTCATCTTACCTCTCTGCTTCCCCCCTTCAAACTCTTGTTCTGTGAATGAGGCAGACGATCATCTTCCCTCACTGTGCTACTTCCGATAGTCACCAATGTCACCACACCTGAGAAAATAAGCTTGAAAGAGCAAACCGGGCTCCCGTCGGTGAGTTAGAGCAGCTCCCCACGTAGTCCAAATTCCTTGCTGCTTAAATGTTCTCTTAACACGTGTTGGTGAGGTTGAGTATTTATTTTCCTTTATTATTTTATTTTATTTTGTTCTGTGAGCAGTTGGAGGAATTGGGCCTGAAATAAGTGCTCCATGGGTGATATTAAAATATGGAAAATAGAAAATGGAGAATGGCTGATGCGATTCAACACGCATCTACTGAGCGGCTGAGTTCTTGCTAACAGCCTCGCAGGAGACGGAGATGCCGTAAACAGCACACTTCCTGGCTCTCACAAACACTTCCAGCAGAAGCACGTTAGCAGATGCCTCCCATGGACTGCCACGAGTGCTGTGTTACATGGTCAGGCTCAGTGCTGCTCTCGTCCAGCAGTCACACCTGCGTCAAAGGAAGGATGGGGTTCCGAGTGAGAGGCCGGTCAGGTGAGAGCTGAGATGCCATGGGGCACGGGGCACACCCAATGAAAGTCCTTCAGACAGGTTTCCTCCACCAGCCCTGAGGTTGCAGCGGGCGCTGGTGCGCCGTTATTCTCTGGGCACAGTGCTATCAAAGCGATGACAGTAAACAAATTACTGTCACGCAGCCCTGGAAAAACGGCAAAGTAATTGCCAGTAAATTACTTCATTTGCCCCTCAAAACTGGCCTGTGAAATAGGAAAAAGCATTATTGCTGTGCTCACCCTAGTCTCCTGTCCAGACAAGATCACTGACTGTGCCAATTCGCCCACCCCATGGCAGAGGTAGAACTCAACGCCGGGTTTCTGACTCCAGGTCCCACGATTACCCAGCCACACCGTGTTACGGACAAAGTACGTGGGACCACACTGAATATGTATGGCATCCAAGAAAATCTCCATAAACTGTGCTTCTGACTCCCTAATGCATTCAGCGAGGGTTTTTATTGAGGGCACGCTCCAAGCCAGTAACTGGTGTAGCCTTGAAAATGTGGAAATGGGGAAACCAACCACCGGCTCCCTCACAGGGCTCACATTCTTGTGGGGGAAGCAGAAAAATAGTGAGATAAGTAAGTCATACATGTGCCGTGTCAAACGTGACGCGTGCTAAAGAAACCAGGGGGGACAGGAGACAGGGCGATGCTGGAGCTCCCACAGTCATTGCAGCTTCCCCTGGCCAGGCAGCGTGTGCCTGTAAATGTGTTTTATGCACACATATGTACACAGATACGCATTTCATACACTCCAGTGACCGAGAGGTTCTGACAAGTAGGATTTTAGTTCAACGGATTTCATTGTACTTTAAATGCTAGTGGACTCCAGGGTTGACACACAAATCAACATCTTAGACAAATCTGAACAAATCTCTCCTAGGATTTTTCCACCCTAGAAGAAGAGACGTGTGTAAATTTTAGTTTGTTTTTTTTTTGGATGGAACCACGGCTCTGACTCGGTTAAGATATGCCCATCACTAAAATGCTCATCAGCATGAAGTGCTTATTTCCTACAACTCCCTCAGCCATCAGGCCAGACACTTCATTGACGTGGTTTTATTTCCATGTGAATAGGCTAAAAAGGGAATCCTTCTGCAGGATCTAGACAAAGTCAGGCAATTAAAACTCTTAGGGAAAGTTAAATTACCCAGAAGCAACCCCAAATCTCTCTAGTGTAGCACAGCAGATAAGCCATCCATAAAACATAGCAAATACTTATACCCTCAAAAGGAAAAAAAAAAAAAAAAAAAAGGAGCCCAACCCGAAACCCTGCTGTGGGAAGAAAGAACTTCGGTGACGTCAGCCTTGTCTTTTCTTTTCTTTCTTCTCAGGTGTCCGTGATGCTCAGTTTGTCAGGAGAATACCGAGTGTCTTCAAGAGACACAACTTTGCGTCTATTTTGCAGGGAATAGAAATTCTGAACCTTGACCTCACATGAAAATAATCTGGGCAGCTTTTAAACCTGCCAGGCGGCCAGACTGGGCCCCACCGACTCAGGTTGAGAATCGGGCCTGGGTAGTTGTCTAACAAGGATTCCAGCAGATTCTAATTTTCATGCAGGATTGAGGAACACTGGTTTGGACTGGGAGAAATAATTATTATGTCCAACGGCATATGAAACCTGGCACTGGCCACAGAGCAGGCAAGTGATTCAGATTTCTTTATTGCCTCCTTGTTTTTAAATATGTCCAGTGAGATTCTCCTGGAGGAATAGAATTTGTGGCACTGGAATTCCCTAGAGAAGCTAGACTGGGACATATTTAGTAACTGGTTTTCCCAGAGGTAGAGGGAAAATATAGTCTATGTTCACAGAAAACATATATATACATATATATATATGTACATACACACACACATATATATATATATACACAGATATATATATATATCTAATGTTCATAGAAGGAATGTGCTCTATATATGCCCTATATTCCAAAACAGCTCTGATTTCAAGTACGATGCTCCATTATCTTCTTAAACCCTCAATTTTTCTGCATTTAATATTTACCTTGTAGATTATTTAAGAGCACAAAATAAGGACAAAAGTTCTGCTTTGGCCAGACCATGTGTCTTAAGTTTTGGTTCAGAGGAGGAATGAGCAGAGAAGAAATTTCAGACAGTCTTGAAGGGTGCAAGTTGAGATGGATTAAGCTCTTTTTTAGGGCTCGAGAACCCTCCTCCTTCAGTCCCGTCACCTGGGGAGGTGACGATTAACCATCGCCCGCTACAAGTGGCGCCAAATGAAGTGGGTCTGGCTTATCGTGGCAACTATAGTTGCTCGTAACGTGAAGTAGAGAAATCTGATTGGAGAGCTTGCTCTGAAACCCTGGAGCGGACTGTGGGAGAGAGCAGGAGTTCGGCTCTAGAACCTGCAGGAACCCTCGCCCCAGGTGGCAAGACTGTCTGGCTTTGATCCTGATGTCCAACTTGGAGGTTTGGGTGCTGCTCAGAATAGGGGCGGCTGTCAGAATCTCCTCAAAGTGATTTTTTAAAAATATGTTACAATTGTTTCTCTGCTTCTGCCTTTTCTTCTTCCCATTAACCTCTACACCACCCGTACAGCCCAGTGTAGCAGAAGGTGCATCAGCTGATATCAAATGTATACAAGAAGAGGATGCGACCCCACCAAGCCTTGGCCAAAACTCATAGGCAACCCTGGGTTTAATTACGGACACAGCGTTCTAGGGGGATTTGACATATGGGAATACATCCGCTGGAGTCTGTCAACGCCCAGAGCATAATCGCTTCATGAAAGAGTGATGAGAGACCTGGAAATCATATTAAATGAAGGGCTGTTGAGAGACCTGGAGATGTTTCACCTGGGGAAGAAAACTGAGACGCAAAGAGCTTCCCCCAAATATTTTCAAGTGTGTCATACAGAAAAAGGATCCTATACATTCTGAGCAACACCAGGCGATATGAATACTAGTACTAATCAATGAGAGCTGTGGAGAATTATATAGTCAGACCCATGAAAACACAAAGCATTTGACAACACCAGCTTTGAAACAATGTGTCTGAAGAAAGAAGATGGTCTCCCCGTTAACAACATCCTAGGCAGTGCAATCGCAGGGGAAAGAAGTGGGACTAAAAGATGCATCCAAGATTCCTCCCAATTTTAAGGCTTTTAATTGGATTTTATCATAAATAGTAAGAGGGCTCGTGGGCAGTATATCTATCGTCTTAGTAAATGAATCTTCCTGCAGACTGGGAATGTGCTTCCCAGCAAAACTTTCCTGAGCTGAGGACACTCCTCCCTCCATGTCCCTTCATTAAAGAGGCGCGTGTTACACTCCAGGCCAGCAGACTCCTTTCTCTTTGCGTTTTAAGCATATGACAAATGAGGCTGAATTTGCATTGACACAGCATCTTATAACGTACGCTTCCTGACACCCCGGTACCGCAGCAAATCGCATTAGCCCTGGTGGTTCATCAGGTCTGAAATTTAGTATTTGGTCTTGTTTTATTATCTTCTCCAGCTATATTCTAGACCTAATTTTTTCCCTGAAATGAACATTATTGATTTACTTATTAAATATTGTCTGCCGACTGTGGCTTTTTCACAGAAGCAGTATGATGAATCCTTTTTTTAAAAAATAATGATTATCTGCAACACAATGCCTGAAATTACAGTTTTATGAGGAGAGTTTGAATGGATTTGAACTAAATGCACAGGATAAAAATCATCCTGGACTTTCTTGGATAAAAGCTTACACACTGATTCTATCTCCTCGAGAAAAAGAGTAATCAATAAGTGATTATATTCTTAAAGTAAGTGACATTTCAGGCTTTGTTCTGTCCAGGGCAGTTAAAGAGGCATGATTACTGCAGGTTAAATTTAAGGGCGAAAAAAAGCAACTTGATAAGTTGTTAGTAATGGCTGAGGGGATAGTGCAGAACACATTTAAAGCTAATAGTAGAATTCGCATAGCTTTCTTTCACAGCATGGTCCTTCCTAAAATATCCTTCTAGCTAAATCGAACACTACAGTACGTGGGACTAGAAAGTGAAGACTATGGCAGCACTCTGCCTTCTCCACATGGTACTGGTGTCTCCCAGTTAGGACCATCTCAGGGGTCTCATGATGTCCCAGGGGTCATCTGAAACCCTTCCCTCTGTCCCCAAGATGCACCAACTTCCTCATCTCTCTCTCCTCCTCCAGCTGCTGGTATCAGTCAGCTGCTGCTGCATAAAGCACCACCCTTAAGAACAATGGCTTAAACCACCATCACTCCTGTCCTCTCATGAGTCTGTATCCTGGCTGGCTGGTGGATGGCAAGACCTAAATGTCTTGGGCTGCCTTGACCTCTGACATCTTCCAGACCATAGAAAAATCAAGTCGCCTGGTTCCTTTTAGAAAACTAAGAGAAGCCTGATATTAATGCCGGGTAAAGGGTCTAAAAAAAGAATATCACCCATTTATTCTTTCCACTCTCCCAGGCAACTGTATGCCCCCAGAAGGGACACTGAGAACCCAGGGGCGCAGTGAAGGGCACACCTGCCTCTCCTTCTGGCCTCTGTGGCTAGTTCACTCCTATTAAGATTTGTATCTACAGCAGTGTGTGTGTGTGTGTGTGTCTGTGTCTGTGTCTGTGTCCACCAATTAGAAACCCAACTGAGATACAACAATTTCAACCAGCAAGTTGAGAAGCAAGAAACATAGAGTAGGAGGGAATATTCACAGCAAATCCATACAAAAAGTGCTAGTAAATCAGAATATTTAAAGAGCTCCCACAAGAAAAGTAAAAAATGGCAAAAAAAAAAGAGAAAGAAAAATAGTCAAAGCTCTAAAGGGGCAATTGGAAGAAATACAAATGGCCAATAAACATGTAAAAGATGATTCATTTCATTAATACAAGGAAGAATGCAAAATAAACAAAATTGAGATCTTTGCCTTTTCATATTGTCAGAAATTCTAAAGACTAATTTGTTCTGGTGGCACAGAAGCTGAAAAACAGGGGGAGGATATCTCGCTGAAGTCTTTGAGAAAAGCAATTTAGCAATATTTGTCGACATTTTGTAATTACGTATTTTTACCACACAATTCTATGTCAGTGGACATAGCTAATGGAAATGTGTCTCGGTTCAAAAATAGGTTTATTGCAGCATTTTTTATAATAACAAAAAATTAGAAACCACACATGTTCACCAGTCCTGGATAAAATGGTCCAAGCCTTTGGTCCAAGTGCATTTACATATTCCTATGAATATCATGTATGAACAAAACTGAATAAATTCACAGCACTAAGGGGAGGAGGGCGCAAACAGAAGAGGAACTGACAGATTTCTGAAGCATGGAAATCAGATGAGATAAACCAGGCTGCATATTGTCCTTGAGGAGGCAAGACGGAAGGGGTCTTTGCATAAACGCAGGCGTTGCCCTCCATCGGAGCAGGATGGTTCTTCCAGAATCTCAGAGGGAAATCAGAGAACAGAAGCTGACCTGCAGGGACTCGTGGAGCTGTGACACCTGGAGCTTGAGGAATTTCTCTTCCGATTGTCTCTGTTTTCCCAGGAAAGGAGTAAGCTAGGTTACCAGCTGAGAGTGGGGCCCGGGGAGCAGGCACTGGAGGGATGGAAAGAGAGAAAGAAGAAGGCCTTCTTCTGGGAAAGCGGCAGAGTAAGTGGGGTCTGGGAGCATAACACGGGGGACGAGGGGCACTTGGCGTCAACACCCACGGTTTTAATGAAACCTGTTAATGCAGGTGAGTGTCCTTCTCCAGGCTTGTGAGCTGCAGCACTGGTCTGAGTTGAGTCTTATCCAGGTATGTAGGTGAGCAAGAGGCAGGGGACAACAAAAGTGAGAGTATGTGCAGAGCTGGGATTTCAGTGTCAGCTTGGTAAAAAAGGGAGGGAAAAATGTGAGCGCTGTGAGGGATGGTGAAAGGCGATAGGACCAAGGGATTTTAGGCGTCAGCCTGTAAGAGAAAGTGAGGAGGAAAGATGCAGGACTCAGAGAGAGAGACGCTTAACTCTGAGCTTCAGCAGGCTTTCTGTTCCTGGATGTGATGTGGTCTGGAACAGAAGAGAGAAGGTCAAGGAATGGAGAGGCCCGGTATTGGAGAAACCATCTGGACATCACCAAGAGTTGAGCCAGGAATGGTGCTGAAGACAGTGACAGTGAGCCAGGGGAGGGCAGGAGCCAGGAGCAGGACGAGATGCCCGGGGGAGGAGGTGGAGGCACAGACTGAGGTCATGGGAGTTAACACTGGAGGCTTCTGCAGAGAGGGAGGGGGTACGGAAGTGACACCAATGAGAAAGAGACATGCAAGGAGGTGACCACCCCCACCCC
Source organism: Equus quagga (assembly GCF_021613505.1). Taxonomy (NCBI): domain Eukaryota; kingdom Metazoa; phylum Chordata; class Mammalia; order Perissodactyla; family Equidae; genus Equus; species Equus quagga. The sequence goes on along the minus strand of NC_060278.1, from coordinate 29,736,123 downwards.
CTGGTCCAGTGGTGGGAAAGAAAACCAGCCCTCTTGAGAGGAGAGGAGCGGAGAGGAGAGGAGAGAGGCATCCCAGGGAGATCCAGGGTTCAAAAGATTGCTCAGCAGGGATGCTCCTGGCACATGGGAAGCAAATTGTTACAGGGTGTCCCATGTTATAAGATGATAGCACTCCTGCACCCTCATAGAATTCCAGTAACACCATCTGAAGATTTTGACAAAAATCCCCCCAAACAGTCTGAACATCTGCAATGCTGTAGCAAGAAGGTAAAGGCAACATCTGGAAAATGATAGAAGATACAGTGTTGCTGGAGGGAGACTTCCTGGCTGTCATTTCGGGGTCAGGAGAGCAGAGGGTCCCAGAGATGCTTCTCCATCCTTCTGCTTATTGACCACTGGCTGGATTTACTCTCCGGGTCCTGCCTGACTCCAAGATGAGTAGGAAGTACTGTTGGGAGGAGCCCGTCGTTGGGCGAGCACTAACATTTCCTCCACTGTAGCCTCTTCTGGCACTTAGCTGACTCTTAAACCACCACTGCTGGGCAATGAGGGATGGACAGAATAAAGCGTGAGTGGGTAAACGCAACCTTCTTAGGAGTTATCTGCATGCTGAAAATGGGCTTTCGATGAACAAAAAGATTTAAAAACTGAAGCTCCAAAAAGCAAGATGGCTTAATGGCAAAATGGGACAGGATGTGGGGTTACAAATTTGGAGGACTATTCTGCTTGCCCTTCCATCGTCCCACCCACGCAGAGTGCATTCTGGGCCTGCCTGCAAATCAAGCCCTTTATGGATCCATGAGACAATTAATGTGGTAGAAATATAAAAGCCAGAAAGAAGCACAAACCAAGTTGCAATGCAAATACAAAATCAAAATCCCATTTTATACTGCTTATATGTGAGGGCTACGTCCTTTCATGAACATTTACCAATTAATTTACCCAGCATCTCCCAAAGATATCAATTATTAAGAGCTAAGCAGTTAGTGTGCAGGACAAAGGCATTCAGCGAAAGCCCAGGCAGCGTGAAATTAAGGACCACGGCAGAAGAGGGATGCAATTCCTAATCCTTTGCAGAGGATACTGAGGAAAAGCATCCTACTTATCGAGGACTCAGAAGAGAGGCAGCTAATCTCCAAGCATTCCGTTACATGAAAGTGCGTTTTAAGTTTAGGGATCACACAAGAGGAGAGACTATCTTCTAAGAACAGAGCAGGGTGTGTCATGTGCGCCCCTGCAGCTTTCTCCCAAGCCTGAGCATCATCTACTGGCTTTGCTCAGAACCCACCGGAAACATGATGACCCGCTGGGGAGGACTGGCCCAAGGGAAGCCAGAATCAAGGGAATCTTTAAATTCTCCACCGTCCTTGTTTAAACCGTCTCCCTCCTCTCCTGCCCCTCTGTCCTTTCAGGGTTTCTGGTGGCCTGTGGTTTCCTCACTCTTCATAGCGACACACCGTCCTCCACATAATTCCCTCCTGGAGGAAAGCAAAATTCAGGACAGACAGACACATCCACGGAAGGGTGATTACTGGTTACAAGATACAGAGGAAGGTGCACATGGATCCGCACACACATGCACACAGCCATGCACACACGTGTACACACATACACGCACACACACGAGGACATCAGTTACACCCGGGATGACGACTGGCTGGCAGAGAAAAGGTTTGACGTCTACTCCCCGAGTAAGGGGGAGTCACTGAAGGTAAGAGGTCGGGGGGTGATAATGTCAGTTGTCACTTTTACATTTCAAGGGTGACATTCTGTAACGGGGTGTCAGACGCGTGTAAGATTGATGAGGGGCCAGTGTGCTAGCCTGGGAGGATATATAGAGCCTCCACTGCAAAAACGATGGAGAGTATCAGAGAGAACCAGGCGCTGCAGAGAGGGAAGGCTGCAGCGACATTGTGTGTGTGTGACTGCAGGGGACCGATGAGGGAAAGCGGGGCTTCGAGGAAAACCCTAGGATATTTCCTAGGCAATTGGATACAGAGGGGAGCTAATGAACAGAAAGAACGCCTCAGCTCAATCACCGCTTCCTACAGCAAATCTTCACCCGCGTTCTCGTCAGATCTAATTACACCTCTTTCCTTTCAGAGCTATATGCTGGCACCTCCACCGTAGCATTTATCTCATTTCCCTGGAATGATGGTTAGTTTTCGCATCTCCTGTTCTAGAGAACGTTATAATTCAACCTGTCGTTTGTATTCTGTGCTCCCACAACAGCACCAAGCGCAGGACCTTGGACAGTGCTTACACACTCATTTACATAGCATCTATTCTGTATATCACTTGTAACTACTAATAATTTTTGTTGCCCGTTTATTCTGTTAGCGAACATTGTATTTTGTGGTCCCTGGGAAATGTGAGGGACACACTGTGATTGCTGTTTTGGTTCAGAGTTTCCTGGATGAGAACGCAACTTTCCAATCAGGATGGAAAGTTGCAGACAAAGCTGTCCTCCCCACACCACTCAGGATACCGTGCAGAAACGCGGGTTTGCAATTCTATTGTGGATCTGAAATGAGAATGGCAAAGCTGTAGCTGAATATCCCAAACACCCAAATCCTGCCTGCTAGTTTTACATTTATATGTAATCTAAATATTTTCTTAAAATTTTCTTGAATGTCACCATAGCGTTTTTTTCCAGAGATAAGATTATAAACGACTTCATTATTGTTACAGGTCATCTTGAAAATGGGTCATTGAATTAAATGATCTACGCAAATCCTTCTGCCTCACAGTGCCTCCCCTTACCCCCCGGCAAAAAACAAAACAAACAAACAAAAAAAAACCCTTAAGTGAAATGTATAATGGGGGCCACGTTATACAATCAACAGAGAAATTAAAAGCATGTTGAAGCTGTAAATAAAATGGAAGCTGTTACCACATTAGGTGCCGTCTTGCTTTCTGGGAACCGCCTCCTTCTGCAGAGAGCAGGACCATCTCCCCCCCCCCCCCCCCCAGCATCTCCACACAGTGAGGATGTCACAAGGACATTTTTCCTCCCTGGTGGAATGTACGGCAGTCCAAGGGGCTGACACAGAGTCGCAATGAGTAATTTTAACAAGGCTTATCATTATCCTGACAAAGTGCTACGGAGGTGTGCGTGATTCATTTTTTAATGGTGTCGTCAGGACTTAGAGAGAGGACCCAGTGTGGCGATCGCCGGGGCTTCGAGTCCCCAGGATATTAATTACTACAGACACATGCATGACTCGCTGCTCATGTGTTCCTGGCCCACGACTGCCAATTCGTGCGGGCAGCCTCCAGACATCCTTCGATCCCTCATTGTGTGCAGCGCTCACGGGGAACTGCAGAGGCCTTTCCTGCTCCTCTAAAACACAGCTGTGCTCTTTTGCCCTTGCTTTTTTTACCTTTTACTTTTTTCTGTCTTTGTTGTTCTTTTTTCCTGTGTTACTTCACAAATGCCATCGGTGGAGCCCCAGGATGGGCTCCATCCTAAAAAAGCTCTTTCCTGTGGAGTTTTTCCCTTCCTGTGTGATAGCCATGAAAGCCTCACATATTGCCCCATTACCTGACTACGGGAAACACTGAAAATCACTGCTTTCAAACAATTTGGGGGCTGCAGTTCCCTCTCCATAAGGACAATAATCTCTTCCTTCTAATGCATTCTGAGGATTAAAAATACTGTATGTGAAACACCCAGCACAGTGCCTTAGCACAGGTCAGTGCGCACGAGTTATCATCCACAATTATCATCCAAATTTATCTGATTGTGTGAAAATGTATTAGTTCCAATGCTGCATTTGTAAAATCATCAAGTCGCTTCCAACATGTAAGAGAATCCATTTAACCAGATGATCTGTTTGGAAATTCAGCTCCATGTTGTGGAACAGAATAATTGGTTGTGGAATCATGTAATAAACGGAATGAACACCTCCCTGCCTCCCAGTGTTGTCAGGAAGCCCCAGTCTTGTTCCAGACTGTTGGGCAGGGCAGCCAGGCCCTCTTAGGAGCCGGGCCATGTGAGCTCAAACCCTAAGTCCCCCACTGAACTCTGGGCAAACAGTCATTCTGTGGTCCACTTCTCATCTGTAAAACAAAGATCATAATCGTACCCAACTAGTACGATAGTTTTGGGGAATAAATGACTCGATATGACCAATATATGTAAAGTGCACAGTGCAGAGGCTGACATCTAGTATGTATTTTTGGTTTTTGCATTTTTATCATTTCTGCTCAAAAGCAGCCCCAAGCCATGGTGACCCCATAGCTGCTCTGTGTATAGGCTGTATATGTTCTGTGTGTCAAGTTCTGTGTGCAGCTCACCGTTCCTCCTTATTTGCACAGTTTCTCTTATTTCACATGGAAATCAAGCACAAAAGGCAGTGTGGCTGCATATCTCTAATGCTCTCTCTTATCTTCCTTTCTAGAATAATACTGCAGCCAAGGCAGGCAAGCTTAATGACGAAAAAGGACTGCAATGCTAAGATTCTATACAGAGTCTAAAGTTCACAAATTGGTCAGAGACTCTATATCTAGGGTTGTATTGTTAAAGAATTCAGGAAGTTCACCACCTACAGGGTCACTCGTGTACAGTTGTGCAGGTTGTGGTCTGCCCAAGGACATCTGACCCAGAGAGGGAGTGGTTGAAAAATTCCTTGCTGCAGTTCACTAAGGCAGGTGCTCTGGCCCCGTCTGCAGCTGCCTAGAGGAAGAGGGGCCTGAGGGCGTGGGGACATCCAGGTGAACCTCACATGAGGCAGGGAAGACGGTGAAACTGGAACCCATGCGCGAATACAGCTGCATACGAATCACTGAGTGGGATTCAGAATTTGTAGCAAGTGTAACAATTGTAACAAGTTAGGGGAAGATATCTGAATGCAAGACCATACTATAGGAGAGACCTTGGAATTTAAAAGGAAGAGAAAAGAAGAGAAGAAAAGAGAAGAGAAAGAAATTAATTCAGCAAAACTGAGGAGAGAGCGGAGGTTGGGGAGGAGGACTGGAAACTTCCAGAGAATATATTCTATGTTTGTTAAAGTCCACAAAATAATTATAAAATAAATTATGTGAAACAATTGGTATAAATATTAGGAAACACAAAATTATCTATTAGATCTAAGAGAGGCTACACTTAAAAACTCGTACAGTTACTAGGGGAAAAAAATTCCAAAATTACTCTTTAAATGAGATAGAAAACTCAAAAGCCGTAAAACAAAATACATATATTTGTCTCACAAAAAAAATGATTTTAATGCTGCATAAACAACTCAAAGACAATTGAAACACATTGGAGAAAATACTTGGAATACATAGGACAGACAGGGGCTTAAACCCCGCACACAAACTCTGCTACAAACCAGGAAATATGAACAAACATCCAACACAAAGAAAACGATGTTAGCAAGTTCCAAAAAAAGAAAAAGAAAATGATTATCAAATACCTGAAAAGATACAATGATAACTCACTGTTTATCAAATAAGCAAAAGTTAAAGTTAAAAACTGGATAAAATTTTTCTCTGAAGAAAGTCACAAAAGTTTTTTAAAAGCCATAACGTCAAGTAGAGACAAGATTGTGGACAAGAATGGTACTCTCGTTCTTGACATGATGACAGCGAGAACTGCTCAAACTTTTTAAGAAAGTAATCTGGAGATAAATATTAAATTAAAGTATATTGATTCCTTGAGCCAACAATCCCACTTGTGGTAAGCTCTTTTACAGAATAAAAACAAAGCTACAGATACACAAATATAGGGATGTTTCATATGGTATTATTTGTAATGGCAAACAAAACAAAACAAAACAAAAAAGTAGTATCTGTCAATATGGAAGTGGTGAAATAAACCGAAATTTGTATACCATGGAGAATGTTATACAGATTTTGGAAAATTGAGTTAGATATTATTGACTTGGAGGAAAGTGGATGGATAGACAGACTGACAGACAGATGAATGGGTGAATGAACGGACAGATGGATGGATGGTCGAATGAATGGATGGATGAATGGACTGACAGATGGATAAATGGATGGTTGAATGGATACCCACCTAAGTGAGAAAAGTAAAGTACAAATTAATGTGGGTGCCCTCACTTTTGCAAAATAAGCCATAATAAAACCTGTGTCTATGTGCACGTGCGTCCGTGTGTGGGTGCTTATGTTTGATGGAGTATGGAGAAGTTTTGGAAGGATATAAACCAGGCAGGCAAACTTGGTTACATAGGAAAAGTGGAATGAAGACAACAATTTCTTTTTCATAATAATTTTTTTGCATTTTTTCTCTAGTTAAGATGAGTTTATGGTTTTAACAAAGTTAAAATAACAAGAATGATAAAATATATATATAAGGTTTTTTGTTTTCAAAATGTGTACGGTCAATTCTAAATGTTCAGCGAGGGTTCTCTCCGGGGCAGGGTTAAAGCTGATTGCTCGGTCATCCTCGTCCTCCATGTGGTCACCGTCCCAGAATGAGAGCCGCAGAGCAGAGTGCCTGTGAAGACTCCTGCAGTAGCGGGTCACAGGGTGGGATTCTGAATGCTGCCGCTGAGTCCAACGCAAAGCTACTAAGTGCTATTTTTTTTTCTTCTGTCTCTAAAGTAGTAGTCACTGGCTAGAAACGATCAAATATTAAATACGAAAACAGGTGGGGAAAGAAAACGTTCCTATTTTCTTTAAAACCTAAGTAAAAGGTGATGTAGAGTTGGGCACTTCTGCTTTGTAAAATGTCTCCTGTATCCTTATGTGATCGAGAACCAACATTTTCTAGAGCTCCATCCTTGGTCACACCTTACCTGAGATACCACGGCGGCGTGTAAGGGCCAGGTGAAACCATAGGAGAAGGTGCTTGGAATTATCCTCGTGGTATGCGTGAAGGCGAGGCAACTGAGGATAGAGGTAAAACAGCTTGCTTAAGATTAGGCAGGTGAATCCGTTTTCCTTCTGGTGAAACGGCTAAAATCAGGGCATTAAACAGAAGCAGCATTCTGGGAGGGATGGCCGCAGGTGGGGCCGGGCAGCTCTGTCCTCGGGCCCCTCACAACATGGCTGGCACAGGGCCGCGGGCTGCACCAGCACCTTGGACAAACCCAAACGTCCTTGGAGGTAACACGTCAAGTCAGTGTCTGTCATTAATGTCTCGATGTGGAGTAATACCTCAATGGGGACTTTCTTCTATGAGAATTGCTCTCCAGAAGCCGGTAAAGGGGTAGGATGTTGGTGGAGGCACTGGGGGGACCTGGCACGTCCCAGGCATCGGCAGAAGAGGAATGGCTTGACTGAGGAGCAGCAGGAGACAGACAAATTCATCTCCAGAAGGAAAGACAAGGAGGATGCTTTCCTGCTTGTGCTCAGATCCATTTATTCCTGCTATTCCTCCACACAAACTCTCTGCTCCGGCCAGACACACCTCAACACCATTAGGACAACATTTCTGGGTGACAACAGCTTCAAGCTTTGCCCCAACCTATTCTCTCCCTTCCAGAGCTCCGTCTCTGGAGTCAAATGGGCCCAGATTCACAGCCTGGCGTCATGTGCTGCATGGTCTTTGGCATCTCACTAGGCCTCTCTGATCCTCTGCTTCTGCACCTGTGCCATGAGGTAACCACAGAAACTAGCTCCTATGCTGGTCCTTAGGATGAAATAAGACGATTTACTTAAAGCACTGGCCTCTGTGCCAAGAACTTGTACATGCACAACAAATATAGCTGATTGCCGGTGTTATTTTTAGGGATGGTGACTTGTGATTCCACATCAGTGCCTACTTCTGCCTGTTCGTGGAACCCTGCCCACGCCCAGCCTCCTCAGTGGCATTTGTGGAGAGTTAGGGTGTATGTCCTCTACCCCAGTTCTAGATCAAACCCACCACTGCTGTCCACACAGCCGGTATCATTGATCCTAGCACAGACTGCTGCGCTGTTTCCCACTAGGAATTCATTGTAATTATTGTGCGTGTGTGTGTGCCCGGGCGTGTGTGTGTGTGCAGGCATATGTGTGCATAGGTGTGTATATGTGTGCATGGGTGTGTGTTTGTGTGCATGGGCGTGTGTGCACAGACAGATTACAAACTCCCGAAAGGCGAGAACCTCATTTCACACTCCCATCATGCCCCTCACCTTACCCAGCCTAAGCCCACATGTACAGCAGGTGTCCAGTAGATACCTGTGGAATGACCCCATCCTCCTGGGTAATTCTGATGTGTTAACTTTCCTTGGCAGGGTTTATCTTTCCTAATAAAGATTGGGCAGGTGTTTTTACAAGATATTTGATTAACTTTTTTCCAGATACGATTAATTTCCACTGTATTTCAAATTAAAACATTATTTTTCTTGTTAGTCCTTTTTTTGGATGTGCTGTTGAGACACCACAAAGTGGAGACCAGAATTCAAGTAAGACCCAGAGACGGCTTCTATTTAGTCTCCCACATCTTCCACAAAATAAAGTCGTCAATTTGGATTTTTAAAGGGAAAACCTAAATATCTGGCTTCTCTTTAGAAGTCCAGTCTGACCTCAGGGAGCACCAGTTCTCTCAGAGCTAAAGTCTGCGGGGTTCATTGCTTGTTCAGATGGGATATGCCCCCCATAAGTGTGCCTGGCCCACCCTCACACAAGAGTTGCACGAGTGCTTATTGCTAGAGTGACTTTTCCCCGTGTTGCCTTCTGGGCCCCTGTAGGCACCTGGGTGGGGAACTCTGCTGAACACAGGCTCACCCCCAGCAGGGTAAATATGTCGTCCTTGCTCTCAAAAACAGCTTCTCTGTGTGCCTCTGACATGTGCCATAGTTCTTGAAAGCAGTTGCATGAAATAATTTCAAAATATGTTAGACTTCTCACCTTTTGATGCATAGTTAGGCTCCAAGTTCATTATTAGCCTGGTGTAGATTGCAGCGGCTACTTAATAAAATGGTACAAGTTTCCTAAAGATCCTGGCAGGATTACAGCTGCGATTAGTGAGAGCTCACAGGCTCCTGGAATTATCAGTCACGTTTCCAAAGTATTCTCATGCAGTAGATGGCACTGACACTGCAATAAGGTTTGCAGTTTAAGACTTTAGGCAAAATAAGAATTTTGCCTGGAAAATCTACGCGCTTTCTTTAGGATCATATTCTCTCAACTTTCAGAAGGAAAACACATTTCTTAGAAGCTTCTAATTTAGAATAATCAACCACTGTATTCCCAGGGCTTTCAATCCAATTATTCCTTACATGTCTATGCTTTTTTTAACCTAAGAAATGGAAAACACGTGGTTAAATAGTGTTCTATGACAACAAAGCCCCACTATCCTGCAAATGTGTGTCCACGTTTAAATGTAAGAGAGGAGGAAACTAAGAGAGGAGGAAACAAAGGATATTTGTGGGCTTAATCTAAGGAAGGAAACAACTTCAAGTAACAATTAGCATTTGACAGTTCATGTTCTCTTGGAGAAATAGATCACAAGTTAAAAAATCACCAAAATAACTGATAATCCTATTTCTGAACTCACATGTCTCCCAGGGCACTTGTAAGCCTAACAAGAGGGAATGTCTGTGACGCATCATCGTCATTCACGGATCCAATCATTACAGAGAAATATTTCCGAACAATGCCTGGGAAGGGGGCTCAGCGCATTGCCTCTGGCAACAATGTTTACTAGGGGCGAGGGAGAAGAGAAAGCGTGATATAATGTATCCGAAGCCTTTTAGCATACAAAAGCATGCAGGATTTTTTTTTTAGTTATTGATCCAAATACACGCTAATTTATAAAATTGACTCTTGTAAATATCATTCTCTTATTTCTCCAATGATATTCTTTTAAGCTGGCTAAAAAATCAAATGTCAGCTAATAAATATAAATAGAGAATAATTATTAGAAAATAATTAACTAGGTTCATGTACAGATGATCAGCTATAGTGTGATAGCCATTTTATTTACAGTCACTGCTCACTGTCAGCAACAGGAAGGACGCTCAAACTACACAAATATGTGTGATTCACAGATAACACCACTCTCTTGGCTGAAGCCCATTTTCTGAAGCATTTTCAAAGTACTTGCTTTGTTTTTTAGGAAAGACTAACCAGGGCAGTCTCCATACAACTTCATTATCTACTAAAGGAAAGAATTCCGCTTTGTCCATAGAAGCCATCATTTTACTTCATTCTTAACAAGGGGCACTGCTCTCAGTTTAAAGGACATTAAGAAATAAAATGCAAGAAGTTTTCAAAAACTGTTGTAAGAAAAAAGCTGAAGAGATGTTTGTAAAGTCATTTCCTAAGCCAGCACTTAGCAAAACGTGCACAGCTGTGTGGACTGACAGTCTGGTGAAGAAGTGTTTCTTCAAGAAGCTAGAACAATTCATTTGAGGTCTTAGCAAGCTGACTCAAGACAAGCGACTGAGAAGGAACCTGGAGGGTCCAGAGAAAAGAATAACTAAACCCCGTATTATTCCTCTCAGAGACTTCCTCTCTGTTAGGTTCTTGACGGAAGTTGGTTAGCAAACAGTCAAATCAAATTGCCGAAGAAAGTGCATATTGCACATACTTGGTGTTTCTAATGAGCAGTAAGGTGCTAGTTGTGAATGTCCAGGGCGAGCCAGCTTGCATCTCCGCCCTGGTGAGGGGTCAAGCCACCTTTATGTAGACATTGGCTAGAAAAGAACCTGTAGATGAAGGCAAAACTTTTCACGAGAAAAAGTCCTGGGTTGATTCTAATGCTTTGAATGAATATGAGTTTGAAGCATAGAATTCCCCATGATGCTCACGGCAGTGAGGAACTTCACCTGATGAAAGAAAAAGCCCTTTTATTAAATATGTGTTAATTTGTAAAATAAATACCTGCTCATTTTACAAAACCTGGAATAAGTGTATTTATGTGGATGTCGTATATGTGTGTATGTTTGTGTGTATGGCAATAAATTTGTCCCATTACTCCACGACCCAGAAATAACCAGTGTTATCTTTCTAGGGCATTTCGCTCCTATTAACAATATTGTGAATGAGCCTATTGTTCATGAAGTACCTTATTTTTCCTAATACTTTCGTAAGCATTATCCCAGGAAACTAGAAATTCTTCTAAATAGCCATTGAAGCTACGTAAATCGCGATCATATGGATTTACCACATTTCATGATGCCAGCTTTTATTGGACAGCTTTCCCTCATTCTTTTTATAATGAATGATTTCACAAGGAAGACCTTGGTACGTAATTTCTGTTCTAAATTTGAAAATAGGTTCCTGTATTGAATCTTATATGTAAATTTTCTGAGTCAAATCATATTGAAAAGTTTGAGGATTCTGGTACACACTGAAATTTGTATAAATAAATAAAAGGAGCAGTTTCTCTTGCCCCCAGCAGAATATGAGGATGCGTGTTTTGCTGGGTCTCCATCAACACTGGGCATTCTCAATGAGAGAGAAATGGTTTACCTCCAACTAGGACAAAACTCACCTATTAGTTGTCACTTTACAAAACGTGGTCTCTGTGGCATGTCACCGTTGATAGCACATCCAGTGCACTGGCCCATGAGGATGGGCAAGCTCGAACGCCTGCCCAGTAAGTCAGTGGCTGACGCTGGTGGACGAGGTCACCTCGTTGTCTCTCTGGACGCTGAGAAGTGCGGTATCTACAGCCCACGGCCGTCCGTTCTTTATGCTGAGCTGCTCTTTCTGACAGCGTTTAGCCAGCAGATCCAAAAACTTCTGGAGGCGTCTCCCGAGAGACAAAAACACGACCATATCATCAACATAAAGAAGAAGGCCACTTCTTGAGGTTTTTCATAATTTTTAAGGATAAAATAACAGCTCAGTAATCACAAGTGCAATGTGGAAGGGAAGCTGACTGAGGGGCTACCGGCACATGGCGTGGAGAGAAGGGGCGGAGGGCCCGAGCCTGGCCTGGGAAGTGGCTGCTCTCCGTCTTGACCACTCACACCGGGGCAGGCAACGCCCTCCTCCGCTTCTCTCTGCCCGCGTGCCCCGTCTGCTTGTCTCTGCTGCTTAACGGTGTGCAGTGGCCAAAAATGAACAGGTGACCCCAATTCTAAGGGACCTTTTGTTCATGTGCTTCCAAGCAGTTGCATACATGCACTAAAGTTCCCGTTCTCAGAAGAGAACATGAATGGTCCAGTCCTGCTTTCTTTGACTGGCTGGTTTGTGTGTTGGCCAATGTAGTTGTCGCTGGCAGTGGTCACGAGAACATGGACCTGGCCACGTGACCTGTCCCTCCCAAAGAGGCTATCAGTGGGGAAAATTTGCCCGAAAATGTGATTTTGAAAAGGGGTTCTATCTTCCAGTAGATGTGGCCAGAAAGCAGGCACGTACGGTTTAATGTGGACATGGGTTGAATTCTAGTATAGAATGGGGTGCTCGTAATTTTAGGGTTAGAAATAGTTCTGCCAGGAACCTAGATAGTCACCCTCTGAATCTTAAAGTGACATTATAAAGAAGGCTCTAAAAGAACTCTAAAAACTGAGTGATATTTAAATTAAATGTCAATATAAATTGTTTAAATTAAATGCTGATTAAAATTCAGGGATCTTTACCTATTTAGCAGTCTGGCCTATTAATACCTCCTCTCTAAAACACCGAAAAATGATTATTCGACTAATATATGCTGCAAATAATTTTGAGAGTTTCTTAGCCATAGTCTCAATTAAGAAAAATGATGGGGTGATGATAAATAACAGGAAAGTTTTGACTAAATCTCTTCTGTTTTTATGTAGGATGTTTGACACAAACAATTGCCTTTATTAACAATAAAGCTGGTCTAAAATTTGAGGGAAAGTTGGCACATAATTTTGGAGAAGAGAAGAGGTACATAGTGACAATTTGTGTTTACCTTGGGAAAGTGTCTCTGAGGATTTCAAGAAAACACCCTCCTGAGAGGTGGGATCAATCCTTCAGATTATGAATTAATAGTTTTCCATCAAAAGGCATCTTCTGAGGTCTTCTCAATAACGTGATTTAATCAGGAGCTAAAATGAGGTTGGTGGATCCAGGAAGGTTTCTGAGGCTTTACCCAAGTTTCAAAGCCTGTAGAATTAGAGAGACAAATCGTTTTGTCATGGGGGCTCTGCAACACCCTTCACTGAAATTTGCTGTGTCCAGTTCATTAGATTTTTAAGCTAATATTGTTCATAATGGGTGGTAGCACCAAAACCTCCTGCTCAGATCTCTAATTACTTTAAAAGTGCTTATAAAATATTTTACAGATTTAGAATTCTCAATGGCAGGTAAATGGTTATCTGTGCCGGAAATAACTGGTGGAGCCTAATTAACGATTTTGTCTGAGAGTCATTCTACGTTTACCAACAACAGTTCAAATGCAAGTTTTGCTCACAATGCATTTGCTACATATGCCAGCGTCGTGAAATCAGCCTTGAGAACACTCTCCACAGCCTTATAAACCTCATTGGGTGGAGTCATTTAGAATGTATAATTTATTAAAATTCTTGATATCATGTAGTTTGTTTGGAATTACTTATTGGTCAGAAAATAAATGCCTGATGTAGAGGAGGGAGTCAGCCGAGTACCAGTTGACTGAAAGTATGAGCACAGAGGTCTTTGCTAAGACATCTCAAGGCCAGTCCTTCAAGAAAGGCACCAAGGGGATTTGTTCCCAGAAGCCAGAAGCATCTGGAGATGAGGCCATCCTCCAAACAGAGATGCAGGATGCGTGACACAGCAAGGGAGGGGCAGAGGACTGGGAGCAGCCCTTTCTGTTCCCCTGGTTCAGGTCGAGGCAGTAATTTCCACACATCAGACACGTAGAAAAAACACACAGAGATGCCCCGTCTTCAATGGTTCTCACCACAAAAACTGGATTTGCACAAATTGAACAACAAAGAGACCATGGGTGTAAAAACAGTCTACTTGGGGCTGGCCTGGTGGCGTAGTGGTTAAGTTCGCACACTCCACTTCCTCATGCAAAAAGAGGAAGATTGGCAACAGATGTTAGCTCAGGGCCAATCTTCCTCACCCCAAAAAAAAAAATCTACTAAATCTGGATGCGTATTTTCTTTATATTAACTATAGACTTTTTCTCATTGACTCTTTAAAAAAACATCCTAGTCTCAAATTTACTACTTTCATATCGTTTATTTATGAGTTGTCAGTATGCTCTGTAATCAACTGGATCAAGAAGAAATAGAGACTTCTGCCTCACTTGGTTTTCTGACAACCCCTGTACAAACAGCCACCACAAAATCTTTGACACTCGCGTCACGTCACTTAGAATACTTTTTCCGTAAATGCGACAGCTTGCTCCCAGCGTGTCGGCATGCGTGTACTGAAGTGAGCTCCCTTTGGCCAGAGACAAACACAACACGCAGCTGCCTGCTGGTTTTCCACACACGGTTATTTGAAATTGTTAGGATGCTGCAAGCTCATTGAGAATTTAATAAACTTCCCAAAGCAGGGGATTGAATTCCCCAAACGCTCTTTATTCTTGACATGAAAAATGTTGCCTTCAATCAAGAGCAAGCCTGTCTCTCATTCTTTCCTTTATTCATTTTCCTTCCTTTACAGAAAACTTCTTCCTGAGTTATTTAAATATAATAGAGATGTCAGCTCCAGAGATCAAACTCAGCTGATGCCCATACAATGGCAGAACAACTGGAAAGTTCACTGTTTCAGTTGAACATACTTTTAAGTCAAAATGTTAATTTATATAAAGTGATTTGCTTTTCATTATACTCAGTTGTAAGGGTGATCTTACCACTAAGGATGATGACAAACATTCATGGAACTTTTGCTGTGTCAGGCATGGTCCTCCGGGTTTCTTTCATATGAATTAGCCCCTTGAATCCCAGAATTACTCACAAAGTTGAATCACACAACCACCCCCTTATCATGCTTGAAGAAACGAAGGCATATTTGATTTCTGTAAATCTTCTGTTTCGTGCCCAGGCCCAGACTCCTGAATGCTCGGTGAGAAGAAGCAGGCTGGATTGGAAAGGCTGGGACACTTTCCACTTCCCGGGATCCAGCTTAGGGCTGAGCTCCCGTTGCCAACATCGGGCGGGAAGATGACACAGCCGCTCACAGGACCGTGAAAACTGCTAGTCAGCAGGGGGACGCCCAAGGACAGTGTCCTATGCAAATATTATTCTCCCTTAATTTAGATGATGGCTCTTACTAGGCTATGGGTGGTCTCTCTTTTTTTGTGTGATTTCCTCTCAATTTAATTATATTGTCTTCTTTTAGTCTTGTTTTTAAAAAGTCTACCTTTTGCTTTCTTTAACGGTGAGAAAGCTGGACTGGTCTTTCTAAACTACAGCTCTGAGCACACCATCCTCCTGCTTTTGGTCTGTCAGTAGCTGCCTGCCTCTCCAGCCCACCCTCCAGCCTCCATTCACAAGCCCCCTCCTCTGGGGGCAGGTCCCATCGTACACCCAGGACCTGCGGTTTCTCTGAAAGAGGAGTCATCATCTCTCGTATCTCCACATCTTTTTTTTTTGAGGAAGATTAGCCCTGAGCTAACTGCTGCCAATCCTCCTCTTTTTGATGAGGAAGACTGACCCTGAGCTAACATCCATGCCCATCTTCCTCTACTTTATATGTGGGACGCCTACCACAGCATGGTGTGCCAAGCAGCGCCATGTCCGCACCCGGGGTCCAAACCAGCAAACCCTGGGCCCCTAAAGTGGAACGTGCACACTTAACCGCTGTGCCACCAGCCCCCATATCTCCATATCTTTGATCAAGCTTCCTCCTTTACTTGGAACATTCATCTCCCTCTTTATTAAATCACGCCTCGATCTGTTGACACCTAGGTGAATCGCCACTTCCTCTGGAAGGCCTTTCCTCACACCTGCAGGCTGGGCGAGGTGATGTCCTCTACTCTGTTGCAAGATGTGTCCATCCCTATTTTAATGGTTTCTCCCTCAGTAGATAGGTATTTCCTTGAGGGCAAGAGTTCTCTTTTGCTTCTGTCATCCCAGAACATAACATATTAGGAAAACTCAATAAGTATCGATTGGGTTGAATGAAACACCAACTTGGAGAGAGGCAGCCCTGTTACTACTTGGAGATCTCTTAAATAAGCAGGTTTGGGGTTGGCCTGGTGGTATAGTGGTTGAGTTCACACGATCCACTTCAGTGGCTCAGGGCCCATGGCTTCAGATCCCAGGAGCAGACCTACACACTGCTCATCAAGCCAGGCCTTGGCAGAGTCCCAAATACAAAACAGAGGAAGACTGGCACAGGTGTTAGCTCAGGGACAATCTTCTTCAAGTAAAAAGAGGAAGATTAGCAATGGATGTTAGCTCAGGGCCAATCTTCCTCACCACAAAAAAGAAAAAAACATTCAATGCCATATTTCCAAGACCAAGTGAATCCAAGAATTGTGGAGAGAATTAACAATCCCAGATCTAAAATCTTAACCTGAGCAAACACTGAATTGTCTTAACTAAAATGATCAATATACATGTATCTTCAAGGTTAGCTCAAGAAAAATCCAGAAATAAGGTCAATTCATGTCTCATGTTTAATATGAAGATATTAAAGAATTAAAGGCTTATTCTGCCATACACATCTTTGAATGTTGCCAAATCCTTCCAACCTAACACGTAAGAACAAAATATACAGAGAACCACTCATACAAATTTCCAACTGCAATGCCATCATTTAATATTAAAACATTATCGTTATATTCATGTATTATTGTATATTATTATATATTTCTATAAGGCTTTTGAGAAGGAAATGCAATATAAAAACTCTATATCCTGCTCTGTTTCTGAAATAAATCATCTGTATCTATATATCTATCTCCATCTCTATCACTCTCTCTATATCTCCATCAGGGCACTGTTTTCAGAGTTCTTCTGTTGTGTAATACTTCTCAAACAATTTTACTTATCAAGAAAACAATGGAAAATTTGTCCAGGATCAACTTTATTCCCAAAAGTGTCAAAAGTGGGCAAACCCAAATCCCATTTTCCAAGAAACTAAATCACTAGATATATTGATATCAAAGCATCCTTTTTCTGATGAGCCATGGCAGAAAAGCAAAATGAAAAGTCTCTATCATTAAGATATTCCTTCGTGACTTCAACAATATTTTATTTTAAAAGACATATTATTAAAAATCATTGTCTCCTGTTTAGAACTCTGTAGAGGGCAGGGGAAGAACTGAGAATGTCGGGGTGTATTTTCGGGTAACCTCTCTTATGATGAACAGTACACCCAAGCGAGTGTAAAAAAATAAACAGGATTTAGCCATGGAAAATTCACCTGATTTCAGATTTTTTGAGCTATTAGTTTCCCAGTTGAAATCAGAAGGGAGTTGAGTTAGAAATTAGTGTTCCATATAAAACGAGGGACTTCAAGGAGAGGGGGCCTTTTGGACCTAGAAAACATTTCCCAAATTTGCAGATTGCAAAATAGTAATATAGTTTTCAGGATAAAGTATTCTCTATTCTAATGTTAGGGAAATAATTTCACATTTTCTTTACTGCCAAACTTTTCAGAGACTTTAATCTATTAATTGTATCATAAACCCACAACGGTAAGACATATTTTTTTTTTCCAATTCTTACTGATCACAGAATACCTGTCACAAAGTCTATTAACTGATGAAGAAAAAAGATCACACAGTTTAGAAAGTTTGGGGATCTGTTGGGGACAGCGTTTGATTTTTTAAAATATAGGGGGAAACCAAATGTAGGAAATTGAATAATTTCATAACGATAGATTAGGAAACACGAAATTTAGAAAATGTTCTTGATGCTGTGTTTTGTAACTTCCCATGTGAGACGTTTTTGTAAGCCCAGCCACTCTCGTTTCAGGCGGACACGGAAGTTCTTGCTGCTCCAGATTGAAAACTGTCCTTGTAAAATTTAGATTTGCAGAAGTCAGAGATAGTCTGTATTTCATCCTCTGCTTCGTTTGTGGAAAGATATAAATCAAAGCAAGAAAAAGAAAGAAAACCAGGCACCTGGAGTCACACATTCCACACTGAATTCCCTGACCAATCAAGAGACAGATCGTTTAAACGGCGTGGCCTTACATCTCTAATGGGTGTTGTTGCCACGTCTCTTTCCATCTTGTTTTCCTGTCAAAGTTAATTAGGAAATAACGTAGAGAAACCGTTAAGTCTTTAAGGAATTTTTTGCAATCACTGGCTACTAAGGGGAAACGAGAAAACATGGTGTAAATGTTCACAGCTGTTTCTACGAATGAGCATCGCTACCAGCTAAAGAGTCATTCTCCCCTAACTATAGATTTTTGCACAGTAAGACACTTTCATTGTTCCAACTCAAGGCATTGTGGCTGTATAGAGTTCTGCTTTAATTCAGTCTGCTAGGACTGCTGTGAAGTTGTTAATCTTCACTTAACCTATTTGTGAAATGAGCAAAGTGTAAATTCAACTCAATTCAATGCAATTAATATTTATGGAGAACTCATAGGGTGCACAGCCATGCACAGAGAACTGTAAGGTCGGACGATGAATCAGATGCAGACTCTTTGACAAGCTTTCTATCGCTCATCTCTAGGGAACATTTACTCCGGCTTAGAACAATATGAACAATCAAAATTAGGGTCATGTAAGAAAAGAACGCCAGAGCTTAAAATCAGGATGGAATGACTTCAAACCATCTCCACGGAGTGGACTCCATGGCAGGGGTGCTCTGTCTTCATCCTTCTGTGCCGGCTGAATCGGGGTGTGCGCCCAGTGGAAGGTGACACAGACTGTGATGGAAGATTGGTCTGTAGGCTTCCCAGCTGCCTGTCGTGTGATATCAAACAATTCCTTTGAATCCTGAAGGTCTTTGGTCTTCAAAGTGACCTATTAAAATGCAACTAGTCAGGTTAGTCTAGGAAGATAATAGCAGATGCACAGCTCTTGAATCTTCCCATTTCTCCCCATAAAATGAGAGAAGAACTAAAATACCAACCTTGTTTCCATGGACAACAGTGTCAAAACTCAGTGTCAGGTTTCCCACACAAACTCCAAAATGTAAGCAGATGGGGAGAAGCATCAGTAGAAAAACTTGCGTGATTTAGCACCTGTGTACGGAAGGCAGAAGAAAGTAACAGGGCGTCTAATGAATCTGGGGGTTCGCAAATTTCCAACACTGGAAGCCATGGAAAGTCAATCTGAGAACAAGAGCTGGAAATGGCAGGAGTTTTCAAACTCCAGTGGAAGCTGCGTCTACAATATCCAAAAGGTCTGAAGAGGCTAGAGCAGTCTGGGTCCCACAGAGTCTTAAAACTGGATGTCCTGGTTTGGGCTCCGACGTATTAAGAGCTTGGAAGTTATTGTGGTGTCCTTAGAGGAAAAACTGGGTGAATTAAAAATCAAAAACTTTTTTATGGACCCATCAGAGAACTGAGCTCCTCCGACAATAAATAATTGTAGATCAAGAGAGGCATCCGTGCTTGTGTTAAGGAGAAATAAAGGAACATTGGCACAGGGATGGGAAGATAAACTTTGTAAAGGTAGGAGAAAGAGGACAAAAAATGAATCTGGTTCATTTAAAAGTCTTGTTAGCCTTGTTAGAGTGGTATTTTGCAATTAACTCTGTATTAGTCAAGGTTCTCCAGAGAAACAGAACCTATAGGATATAGATGAAGATAGATAGATAGATAGATCAATAGATAGATAGATAGATAGATAGATAGATAGATAGATAGATAGATAGACAGATAGATAAAGAGGACATTTATTACAGGATTTGGCTCACATGGTTATCGAGGTCAAGAAGCCCCCTAGTCTGCCTCTTGCAAGCTGGAGGACCAGGAGAGCCAGTGATGTAATTCAGTCTGAATCCAAAAATCTGACAATGGGGGGCTGATGGTGTGTGTCTCAATCTGAATCCAAATACGCTAGACCCAGGAGCACCAATGTCTGGGGGGCAGGAGACAGATATCCCAGCTCAAGCAGAGAGAGTGAATTCATCCTTCCTCTGCCTCTTAGTTCGATTCAGACCCTCCACAGATTAGATGATGTCTGCGGGCATTTGGGAAGGTGATCTTCTCTACTCAGTCTATGGATTCAAATGCTACTCTCTTCCAGAAACCCTCACAGACACACGCAGAAATGATTTTGCCAGCTCTGTGGGCATCCTTCAATACCCAGAAACGTTCTGCCACCCCTTCTTGGGCATCCCACTCTCATGCCATCAGGATTCAACTTACCTTGTTTATGAGTTCATCTCCCCTTCCAGGGAGCACTTCCAGCCACATCACCTTTCTCCTTGTTCCTTCACAGTCTAACCCGGCGCCTGACAAAAAGACAAGGGTCAATAGATGTTTCTTGAATTCACAAATTCAGTTAAATCTGTTCCTTTGTAGGTGATTTTCTAGCCTTCTACAAGAATATAATTCTGTCCCTCCCCATTTCCCCATCTTCATCTTCCTAATCCATGTCCCACCATGTTTCTCTGCTCCTCGAAACTCCAGCAGAATCAAGCCAATTACCTTCGCAGAGCATTCAAGAACCTATGCATTTTGGCCCTCATCTACTTTTCTAAACCTATGTTTGATATTTTGCACCAATTTTTCCTTATTTTCAGTCTTCTTTCACAGCTCTTTTCTTCCTTCATCCTGGCTTCTGCCTGTGATGTTCATCCATCTACCTGCACATCATCTGAATCCCATTCCTGGCTCAGGACCTGGTTCAATACTCCTGCTTCGGATACACCTGCTTCATTTCCCACCCACCAGGTGGATGATGTTTCTCTGTGCCTTCTTTCCTAATTGTAAACTCCCTGTTTATAATCTTCACATTACTCTTCATCAGATCTCAGATGTCTCGCTCACTGTCTTGTGCATAGCAGTCCATTAATAATTTTACACTAGTTCCCAAAGTAAGGTAGACTCAAAATGGTAGCGGATCTTAGTTTTTATTTGATCATGAACCCATGTAGATTTGATGAACATTATAATCCCTCTCCTGAGGAACAATAAGTGCACACACATGCACAGTAATTCCCATCCGGTTACAGGAGGGTCCCACTTCTCCTTAACTCTGGGTAGGTGTTGCTTTGGGCGGATCCATAGCTCCCGATTTAACTCACTAAAGGAGAAGTCGAGGGTGCAGCCTTCCAGAGCAGATCCTATTCTGTTTTCAGTCAGAAGACAGCTCGGGCCCCACACGCTGCTCAAGAGGAACCGAGCCCTTCCTGGCAGCGCCACCACCTGACGCAAAATACTGCAGGACGTGACATTTTAGCCCTGGATGCAGAGGGAAGTTTTTGCACTAACTTCTCATCTATATCCTTCTCTCTCATATCATCAATCACCCAATCAAAGCGACCGAGCAGAGGATGGAAGAGATAACAGTTAAAATATGAGAGTGCATTGGATTTCTCCAGGTAGGTGCCATTTTTCTTGACTTCCATTATTTTCCCATTTTATCTCATTTTTTAAAAATCAATAATTTTATTTTCGAGACCCAGAAAATTCTAGCATCTGTTGCCTAATGACAGGAGCTGTGTGGGTAATTCCTGGGTGCGGCGTCAGGCAGCAGCAGCTCCAGTCCTCGTGTTGGCTTTCGGACCAGCTGAGGGAGCTGAGCGAGCTGAGCGGTTGGCAGAGGCTTCTGAGGGCCTGCTTCTTCATTTGTAAAAACAAGCTGTCTGTTCTATCTCAAAAATTTGGAGAATGAAATGAAATGGTATAAGGGAGTGTTCTATGTTAAGCCTGACACACAATGCGCATGCTGAAACTAGACACCTCAATAGAGAAAGTAAACTGCATGTACCCACTTTCATCACAACATGTCTACACGCAGCCACGTGGACGAGTGGTCCAGCTGACAGAATTGAGAGAACATCCATTTTAGGACAAATGACCCCTCATATGTGACAGAGACCACTCATTCCGGGAAACTACTTGAGCACTCACTATGCGCCATGCGTTGTTCTCGGCTCTGACTGCTCACAGGGGGCACACCACCACATCAAGTACTGTCCCGCCCGCACGGTGTTTATGGTCTACTGGGCGTGGACAGGCAACGCAAAAGCACAGAGAGTGATCTTGCTAATTTAGATGCTGCAGGTGCTAAGGAGGAAACGAAAGGTGGTGTGTCTGCCTGGGTCAAGGGGAGGTCTCCCCTTCCACTGGAATGTCAGGAAAGGCTCTGCTGAGAAATGACTTGGAGCCCTGCAGACCCCAGGCAGGAAAGGAGCTCCCAAAAGAGTGCTCAGACAGAGTGACCTGCGTCCCATGGCCTGGACGTCACTGTAAGGGTGACAACAACATTGGAGCCTGTGGTTTCCACAAAATGACCCAAAGTTGGTGATTCTGGGAGAGGGGCAGGACCAAACTCGTGTGGAGCTTTGCAGGCCCCTTGTCAGGATTTTATATTTTATTCTGAGCATCACGGGGAATGACTGGAGAATGGAAATCTGGGGATGAAGACTCTCCCACAAAATGTTCTATTCCACAGAAAAATGGGAAAATTTCCTGGAAAATGCAGTTTTACTGCCTGCTTCTTGATCGATGAGCTAGTTGGTAGCTTTAATGTCATCTGAAGAAAAATTCCCTATTGAGGTCTTTCTGAAATTCAGAAAAAAAATACATAATATACATATTTAACTATTAACTAATATATAACTTTATACATTTAATTTTATATATATAATTTTAAATAATGCAATTCTTAGTTAAAAACAGCTTTGCTTTTTTTTCTTAATAAATATTCACTGTCCCAAGTGCTTAAAGGAAGAGCATTTTTGTTTCTTTCTTCCTTTCTTTTTTTGGTGAGGAAGATTGTCCCTGAGCTAACATCTGTTGCCAATCTTCCTCTTTTTTTTCCTCCCCAAAGCCCCAGTACATAGTTCTATATCCTCATTGTAGGTCCTTCTAGTTCTTCTCTGTGGGACGCTGCCTCAGCATGGCCTGATGAGCAGTGCTCGGTCCATGCCCAGGATCCAAACCAGCAAACTCCAGGCTACTGAAGCAGAGCACACAAACTTAGCCATTCAGCCATGGGGCCCCACATGCTTGCTTTTTAATAAACACAAGAATTTTAGTTACCAAAAGCTCTAGAGATCACACTATAGATTCATACAGAGATATAAATCTGAACGGCTGCTTCTGAATGCTTGACTGAATTGTTGTACAAAATGGAAAACATGTTCACTTTTGTCTTTTTGCTTTTCTCTCTTTTCTCTTTGATCTCATGCCCCTGAAACATTACCTAGGTTTGCAAAATCCTCATCATTGCGGCCTATACAACCTTTCAAATAAAATTCTGAAGCAAAACCGTAAAAAGATATAGATATAGAAAATTTGATTCTAAAGCTCACGCTCAACTGGTCTGGCCACTGTGCTCGATGGCTGGCTGTGCCCAACGATCTACTGTCCTGCTCAGAGGCCACATTTTCCAGCTTCCTTTAATGTGGGCCAACAGGAAATGAGGAAAAGTGAAATGTGCATCTCCACATCGTCTCCAACTTAAAGATGAGCCGCTCTCTGTATTGAGCTCTCTCTCTCTCTCTCCCTCCCTCCCTACCTCCTCTCTCTCCAAGACACAAACCCAGCATTTTCATCTCAGGTGCAAACAGTATCATTTAGAGAATTTTAGCATTTTTAATGCAAACTTGATTCCAACACTGTGTTTCCATGAAGCAATGGTGTTGTGTAATTTTCTGAAGTTATACTTTTAAAAACCAGGTAGTTTTCCAACTTGTAGAGAAAAAAAGTTTGTTGATATATAATTATTTTTCGATTTTTATGTTTTCTCCCATGATATATACATATATATTTTCATTTTTGGAAGCTGCTAACAGTTAAAAGACAAGTGAACATTTCATTATCATACATAACAGGTAGAAAGCATCATTGTTCAGTTGGTGGGACTAATCCTTCACTCTGAGCATAACTAGCTTACGTTGTCTATTTTTATTCTACCAGGAGATGTCATGGTTTGAACAATCACGCTATTTGTTTTCAAAATTCAGTGATATATTCATGCAGTGGAGTCATGTCTCTCACAGCACCGACGTCCTCTCCTGTGAGACATTCCTGTCACCTGCCAAGTAGGCCACTCCAGAGGGCAGCTCACAACTTGGCATCTTTTTTTCCAGAACTGAAAGAGAAGACTTAAAAAAAAAACACTTTATTTTTTAGAGCCGTTTAAGGTTCACAGCAAAATTAAGCAGAAAGCACTGAGATTTCCCACGCACTGCTGACCGGCACACATGCACAGCCTCCCACACTGTCAACAGCCCCACCAGATGGGACATTTTTTACCAAGGATGAACCACATTGACACATCATTATCACCTAAGGTCCACAGCTTATCTTAGGGTTCACTCTTGGTGTTGTAATTCTGTGGGTTTGGACAAGTGTACAACGACATGGATCCACCATTGTAGTATCATGCGGAATAGTTTCTCTGCCTTAAAAGTCCTCTCTGCTCCACCTGTTCATGTCTCCCTCCCCAGCCCTTGGTAACCACTGATCTTTTACTGCCCCATAGTTGTCTCTTTTCAAGATGTCATAGAGTTGGAATCATACAGGATGGAGCCTTTTCAGGCTGGCTTCTGTCACTTAGTCATATGAATTTAAGGTTCCTCCATGTCTTTTCATGGCTGATAGCTCATTTCTTTTTAGCTCTGAATACAATCCCATTGTCTGGAGGGACCACAATTTATTTATCCATTCACCTGCTCAAGGACATCTTGGTTGCTTCCAAGTTTTGGCAATCATGACTAAAGCTGCTACAAACGTCTGTGTGCAGGGTTTTGTGTGGACATAAGTTTTCAGCTCCTTTGAGTAAATACCAAGGACCAAGATTGCTAGATGGGATGGTAAACGGCATCTTGCTTTATCAGAATGAGAGAGGGCAAGAGCAGTGTGTGACCACGACAGAAGTCGATCTCAGATGTCACGACCCATTATTTTCACCATTATCTCTTCTTTATAAGCAAATCAATAGGTCCAGCCCACAGTCAAGGGGAGGGGATAACACAGGGAGTGAGTTCCAGAAACCAGGATCACTGGGGGCCCTTCTAGAAGCTGCCTGGCACAGCAAATAGAAAGAAACAAAGAAATTGCAAAAAATAATCAATCCTTGAAATCCTATGATTGAATGACTTGTGATTTCTTTCTTCTCGGTGTCCATTATATTTGTTTCTTCAGAATTAAATTTTCATAGGTATTAGGTATCCAAGCCCTTAGACTCTTATTGACAACAAATAAGGAAGTATCATTTTTACAGAGAGATAAAACTTCTGAGTGCAATTTTTAAATTCTTTTCATATATCCAGGTAATTTTTATTTCAAAACCAAAAGCAACTTCAATTAATAGTACTTTCCTTCCTTCCATCTAAAGAAAAGTATACCGTATTTACGTCCACAGCTATTCTTGAATTGCCAATTTCTTAAGCTTTTAACTTCATCTTAAGACATTTAGAAGTTTTATAAAAATGATGAACTGATTAAGATATTTTTTTCTTTTTATCCAGCCTCTAAAAGAATAAAGTGAGATTTTATTGCTCCTTTAATCAAGAGTCCACATCCTAACTAAACTTATTTTTTAAAAAATAAAAACTTACTTCTTTACTTAAGGTTCATAAGTAATGATGGTTCTTAAAATGCAATAAGAATATGATGACAAAACAGGCAAGTAATGATATTTTTAGAGACTGCTCTAAGTATATCAAGTTGTGACCTTATCATGTAATTGCTTCCAAGTGCTCCAAAATAAGATGCTAGGAGGTCACATATGGCAATTTTGGTCTAAGGATTGATTTTGAATTTATTTCTCACATCCTAATTAATTGTGGAATATAAGCAAGCTCGCTTCTTATCTATTCATATACAACAATATATGTATAAAATGTACCCATTACCAAATTTACTAGTGCTAAATTTCAAGAATTTGGCTTTAGAAATAAAGATATTCTTACGCACCCAATGTACAAACTAGCTTTAATTCTTTAAGAGGAATTTGGGAAAGAGAAATAGATATTTTGCTGTCTGTGTATACCCTGCCTCTCTCTAAATGTAGTCAAGACTGCTAAAAGGATTATTTAACAAAATTACCTGATTAAACAAAAATGAATAAAGACGGCAGGACAAAAGAAAAAGATGAAGATCCAGGATGGAAAGTAGTTAATAAAACGTGTGGCTACTGACAGAGAAAAAAGGAAAAGGAGGAGGAAAAAAGCAAAGAAAACCAAAGGAAAGAAATCAAAGGAAAGGAAAAAAATGGAAGAAAACAAGAAAAATGACTATACAAAAAAATTTGTTAAATTTCGTAAGGAAAACATGGAGACACGACTTCTGAAAAAATTGCTCACTTGTAGAGAAACTCTTCTTAGAGAGTTGCTGTCTTCCCCCTGGGTGTGGGAAGGTTTCCATTTCTGATTTGGGTCAAGGAAGCATATTCCCTTTAGGACTGGATCCAAACTCAGCTCAAAATCCCCAGACGTTTGAATGTTTTCTTCCGCTTATATTTCCGTTCTGAGGCCCTTCAGAGAGAGCATCTCCAGGTTGATTCTCCATCAACAGGAGCATTCCTCTTGCCTCTGCGTAACCACCTCCCCTCAGATGTGAAAATACACCGGAAGCCTAGTCTTTTGCATTTCCCATCCTGCAGAGCAACAGGGCTCTTGCTACTGAGCAGCGATTTCATGGTAACAGGGCACAAGGCAGAATTATAACAGGCTCACATCTCAGTGGATGAGCCCTCTAAATGGGCCAGGATGCCCTTTCCCAGAGATAATCACAAACACATTTAGTCAAAGCCTTGCGAGTATTTTTGCAAATTACAACGGTGAGGTTGAAATAGGGTCAGTGACAGAACCAGCAAGCTGCCTTGGGATTGCTCTTATTAAAACTACTGTTTTCCCTCAATATGCAAATACTTTTATGGAGACTTGATTTTAAAAATTACTCCACTAGTTTTCTTTTGTCTTGAAAAGTAATGAAATTGCATAAAACAAAATAAAAATCGTTTGTTATTGGACCACAAAAGAACAACTTAATTTTGACCTTTTGCTGTCAAAGTCATTCACATTTGTTCTTTGATTAGCTGGATGAATTACTTTACAAAAATGGAATTGTGTAATTTTTATAAACCTAATTTCCTCACTCAGTATATCATGAACATACTAAATCAACATTTTACGTCTCTCCAGAGAATTTTATACTTTCTTATGATTTTATTCTTGCTGAGGCATTTAGATCATGCCTCCTCCTTTGCTACTGTAAGTGACATTGCACAGAAAGGCATTTCCCACCCACGAGCTTATTAAGTTACGGACCTAAGAGTTTTGATTCACAGATCCATCTTTAGCTGCTATTTCTCCAGCACAGGAAGAGAGAGAAATTTGGTTACAATAGATTAAACAAAGGCTATATTTATTAACCCTTATTTAATCATCACAGGTAAGCAAACGACTTTAATCAGAAGAAGAGAGCCGAAGCTCAATATTTAAACTGTGCATAAAAGTACGGCGTTTAATCTAATCGAGTCGGCCAGCAACGAGAGCACACCGCGTTCCATGTTTACTCTCCAAATCTGGAATTCATTCCTTCTGTCACTCTAATTCCTGAACCCAATTTGGAAATAGTTTGCACTGTATGCTATCTCACAGCTTTTCGTGTTTGCTAACCAAATAGAATGTGTTTGAAGACTTCGACTTGCTGAATGCGGCATTGTGACAAAGCAGACGTTCAACAGTTACAGCTGCTGGGGGCATAAGGGACATGTTTCTTAAATGGGACATGAAACTACACACACACACACGCACACACATGGAGACGGTCCTGATTCTTTCTCTACTAGTTTAGGGTTTTAATAATTGAGGTAAACAAAAGAAAAAGAAAAATATATATCAACTAGGCTAAATCTAACACCTAGATGATCGCATTGATGAGGAGTCCTTTTCTCATCTAAGTTCCCAGGTAGAGGAAATGTGTGTGTGTGTCAAAAAGAACAATGAAAACAACACAGCCCGCAGCCATCTACTGAGTAAATAGAGGACAAGGAGGCAGGAGGGCCCTCAGGATTTTTCTCTGTAGTTTTCCCACTGTATTATTAGTAATTTTTGAGTAGATCCTGTTAAACGAGAATCAGCTGGAGACTCCCCCACCTGAGCTAAGGATGGCATCTGAGCAGGTTAAGGACAGGATGGGAGGGGACCTCATCAGTGTGAGGAGGAGGGCCAGGGGCCAGGGTTTTGATCGCTTCCTAGAAGCTGAGTAACGGTTTCTAGTTTATCCCCTTCCAGGAAGAGTGAAGTTTGGCTAATGGGATGACTGATTCTGTTTTCATTTTTAAACTTACTTCCCCTTCAATTTATTCATTGAACAAACACCAAGCTCCTGACGTGAGCATGGTGCTGCTCTCGGCTCCAGAACACAGCAGCCAGTGAAAAGAAACACAGGAAGACCCCACCCTCGGGGAGCTTGAGTTCTAGCAGGAAAGATGGAAAAGCAGAAAACTCAACTAGCATGTTAGGAGTTGTCAACGCCACGAGGAAAACACGGCAAGGGCTGAGGATATGGGGTGTTGGAGGCCGTGTTGTGATTTTCGGTCCGTCTGCCCGGGAAAGCCTCGCTGAGAGAATTAACAGTGGAGCAAAGGCTCGGAGAAGGAGAGGCAGCGAGGCCCGGAGAGCAGAGCGTTTCTGGCAGAGGCCTGGCGAGTCCGAGGCCCTAAAGCCGGGTGGCTGGTGCCCTGGAAGCGTGGTGGCACAAGGAGCAGGGCTGCAGCAAGAGACACCGCCAGAGGATGACCAGCCAGCCCACCTATCACAAGTCACCTGGAAGGCTTCTGCTCTGAGCAGAATGGGGACACTGGAGGATTTGGGAAAGGGTCACTTTGGCTGCTTTGTAGAAAACGTCATAATTCAGGAGAGAGACGAAGGTGGTCCCCACGAGAGCAATAACATTCTCCAGACAAGGTGAGAGAGATCGGACTCTGGGTATACCTTTAAGGTACAACCATGACCTTGAATTCTCATCTTGACAAATTCAAGAGGAATTAAAGAGGATGCTACACATTTTTGGTTAAGAAACAGGAAGATCGATTCTTCTATCTACTGAGAAAAGAAGTCTGAGATCTGAGCCAGTCTGGGAGAGAGGACTGAGATCCGAAAGTCCATTCAGGAACTCCTGGGTTTGAGATGTCAGCTCCTCATCCAGGTGAGGCCTCCGGGAGACAGGTGACAGATGATTCTAGAATTCAGGAGAGGTTGGGCCGGAAGGGCATCAGACAGACCTGGACAGGTTTACATACTGCAATTAAACCCTGGAGCCTGGATGAAACCACTAAAGGAGTGAGTGGAGATGAAAAAAGCTCTGACACTGAGACCTGCAAACTCCAACACTTAGAGGTCAGGGAGGCACGGAGGACGGAGAAAGAGAAACTACTCGGTGAAGAGAAACACCACGGGACGAGTTTCATCCCGACAGCCAAGGCAAAGAAGAGGAGAGGGCAATTGGCTGCGTCAAGAGCTGCTGGCCATTCCAGTGTCAGGAGACCTGGGGACTGATGGAGGTCACGGGTGCATGTGACACAAACCATATTAGTGGGTGGTAGAGGAAAGTATGACAAAATAATGTTTAAAAGTGAATGGGTATAAAACTGCTGACAACAAGGATAAGCAATTCTTTTTTTTTAAATTTTTTAAAATTTATAATTCTAGTAAAGGAAAACATATAACATGAAATTTACCATCTTTTCCATTTTTAAACGTCCGTGGCGTTAAGTATATTCACTTAGTTTTGCAGCAGATCTCCAGAAGTTTTTCATCTTGCAACACTGTAATTCTGTACCCACCAAACAACAACTCCCGTTTGCCCCTGCCCCAAGCCCTGGTAACTAATGTCCTACTTTCTGCTTCTGCAAAAGATAGGCAAGTCTTTAAAGTAGTTTTGCTGAGAGGGAGGGGCCCCAAGATTTGCATTTCTAACCTGTTCCCAAGCAATGCTGACACTGCTGGTCTGGATGGACCACACTTTGACAAACACTCATCAATAGCAATGGTTCTTCATCTTGGCTGAACACTGGCATTTTCCAGAGAGCTGTAAGACTGTTCTGAAGGTTAGAACTCACAACCAGAGGATCTGGTTTAATTGGCTTAGGTTGTGGCTTGAACACTGGTAATTTTAAAAGCCCCTAGGTATTTCTAATTTGCAGCCAAATTAAGAAACGGTCAAGGAACTAGAAAACCGTAGAGCCCGGGGAGGGACCCAGGAGTCCGTGACTCAGAGACCCAAGGTCAGAACTATCGCCTTATACCACCTCCCATGTCACACACATGCACACGTGTGCACCACACATATGTTCACTACCAAAGGGATTCGCACGTAATCGGATATAAGAGACAACAGTAAGAAGAGCTGAAGAAGGAGCGGGGGCTGTGATTAATGGTGGCGGGTTTATGTCTGCTTGCTAAGCCAAACCACACGTGCTCAGCATGTTCTTGCTAATATTTGTCAGGACGAGCTCCTTAAACACAGCCGCTCCATGTAGGAGAGAAACCTCAAGGCTTAGAAAGCAAATCACCTCCCCTCCCCACCCGACCCCGTCTCAGTCAGTGTCCTGTGGGCACATCCTCTCCTTGACCCACAGGCAGGATGGTCTCACTCCAGCACCCTTCACCCCTAAGAGAAGCTCTGGAATCGTCTCCCAATGCATCTGCCCTTAGAGGAAGCTTTTCTTTATTCCCTCCCAAGCTGGGGGAGAATGGTACCAAAAGAGTGAACACCTTTCAAGCGACATCAGCATCTTTTCCCAACTTTTCCTTGTTCTTTCTAGTTCTTTGCTACAACCTTCCTTCTCTCTTGTTACTTCATGTTCCGAATGAAGAGACTGACACAAAGAGAAACTAAGTGGCTTCCTCAGATGCTCAAAAAGCACAGCCCTCGCTCTCGGGAACCATCTCCATCAAACTGTTTCCTAAACTGGCCCTAGGCTCCATGTCGCCCCCCTTCCTGGCAGGGCCGCCCTCACCGGCCATTTCCACCTTGAGCGAGGATGGTGGCAAGTGCGAGAATTGCACAGTAAATTCTATACGAACACGGGGAAGCTGCGTCTCCCCGGAAATTACATGGTAAATAATGACATTTGTAGGGAACAAATAATTCAACTATTCGTTACCATGTCAAATGCAATTTTAAGATCTGATGAGGCAAATCTTGTTTAGGAGATGAAAACAGAAGATATAAACCAGATAATTGTCAAGTGATTAAACAGGAAGTGCCACGCGTGTATGATTGATGCAAAGTGTGCACACAGGCCCAGGGGAGGGTGGGCCGGGCTCGAGCTGAGGTGTTCCCCCGGGGACGCACGGGCCTGGCCATCTGCATCAGCGGCCGAGCAGAACTCAGCAGGGGAGACGGGTCCAGTGCTCCCGGTGCACAGCAGGCCACGGGGTCCGTTTTGTGTCTAAGCCTCTTTCTTGCCTCCTCAAGAACTCTCCTTTCTCATTCTCACCACCTCTCTCTTTCTTTCTGCCTCTTGGACTCCCTGGGACCCCTCCGTTCTTTTCCTCTCTTCTCTGCTTCTACTATCCTTTCTCTTTTCTTTCTTCTGAGGCGTTTTCCTGCTTGGAGCTCCTACCTTGTCACATAATCGAAAAAACCGAAAGCCTTCCTGGTATTGTCCTGTCATGAACACCCTGCCATCTCTCCATGAATCGTCTTTCCTGACGTGTTTCTTCTGTCAGCAAATTGGCCGCGGCCTCCTGTTTGTCAGATGACCGCCGGACCCAAGAACACTTGCTGCGGCCTTGGGGTTGTCATTGTGCCTGCAAGTTTGAGGTTCTCTGCCACCTGCTGCCACTCCCTGCTTTCCAGCCTTCTATGATCTGTGGTAGAAATGGGCCCGGATGCAAGCGTATGTCATTCCTCTCCACGCCTGCCCCTCGGTGCCCAGCGTTCTGCCTGTCCAGCAGCTCTCCCCGACTGTCAGACTGAGTCCTTAGGCCAGGGAACAGGACGACGAACACAGAGGCCCTCTGGCCCCCAAAGTTCCCTAAGAAACAAGCAGCAGGTAGAAACACTGGGGAACTGGATCCCCGAGGAAGGAGTGAGATTAATTATCGTCCAGAGAACTCAACACGGGATACCTTCTTCCAGCACACAGAAGCCTCAGCACGCGGCTGGCCAGTGGCTGTGAGGGATGATCCTTGTCCCTGGAAAATGGAGTTAATGGGCTTGTAGGACGAGAAGACAGCCTGTGGGCACACATGATGTCCCAGACGGAAAGGCGGGATGAGGAGCAGTGTTAACTACGTGCTGGGGATGCACGGGATCTTGAGGCAGGCAGCCCACAGGAGCCAGACTTGGAGAGAGGTGGGGCGCTGTGAAAAGAGGACTAAAGGCCAGGGCTGTGCAGCCCCATTCCATAGGCTATTTCGTTCTATCCTGTCAGTGGTCTTTCGGACAGGGTGAAGACTTGCTCCCTGAGCCTCAGGGATGTGGGCGGGAAACAGTCCATGTGGTGGTTCACTTTGTGTCAACTTGACAGAGCCAAGGGGTGCCCAGATATTTGGGCAAACGTTATTCTGGGTGTGTCTGCGACAGTGTTTCTGGATGAGATTAACATTTAAATCAGTAAACTATAAAGCCGATCGCTCTCACTAATGAGGGTGGGCCTCGTCCAGTCAGCTGAAGGCCTGACCAGAACAAAAGGCTGACATTCTCCGGAGCCAGAGGGAACTCTCTTGGCCCACAGCCTTCGAGCTGGAACATCAGCTTTTTTTCTGCCTTCGATCCGGAGCTGAAATATTGGCTCGTCCTGGGTCTCAAGCCTGCTGGCCTTCAGACTGGAGCTACCCTCTCGGCTCCCCTGGGTCTCCAGCGTCCGGAATCACCTGCAGATCGTGGGACTTGCCAGCCTCCGTGATGGCATGAGCTGATTCCTTCTAGTACATCTCTCTCCCTCTCTCTCTCTCTGTGTCACCTATCTATCTATCTGCATGACAGTATTGCCCAAACTGGACCAAAGCATCTCCTATTGGTTCTGTTTGTCTGGAGAACGCAGACAAATATCATATATATATATATATATAATTTTGACAAAGTCCCTTCGTCTTTCTTTGCCTCAGGATTGCCTCAGCACAAAACATAGACTACATTGCACGATATTGCAGGATTGCCTCAGCACAAAATGTGGATTATATTGCACGATATTGCAGGATTGCCTCAGCACAAAACGTGGACTACATTGCACGATATTGCAGGATTGCCTCAGCACAAAATGTGGATTATATTGCACGATATTACAGTATTGCATCATATAACACAGATCATTTTGCACAACTATCTTAAACTGGAGTTTAAGGAAGAGTGGTGCGATGTGCTCAGATCTGTGGCTCTCTGAAATACAAACCAACCTCATCTCCTCTGTGCTCAGGACATCCCATTCTGGAGCTCCCGACCCCTGCAGGAGTCCAGCTCTGCGCTTGGATAGAGAGTGAGGTCCAGGCAAGCACAGGCTGGCAGCACGGCTTCCTGGACACCACAGCCCTTTCTGAGCGTCGCAGCTCCACTCACTGTCAGGACGCTGTGAAATATGCTACCTCGGAACATCTTAAAATGGGAGGAGTGATGGCTGCAGGCTGATGTGAGGGAGTCGGGCTCTGAGAGCCACTAAGTGGTCCCTGAGGCACCCGAGCGTGGCCTTGGAGCCAGAGGGAGCCTCCCTGATGGGTCGTTAGCAACACCCGGACTCTTCCCCGGACCATAATATTGACTTCCCATTAGATAAACATGAATCTTCCAAACAAGGGGCGAGCACGCGGGAGCCAGCTCCTCCGGCGTCGTGCAGGTAGAAGGCAATGGGACACAGTCCATAGATTTAATTTTCCCTGTAATTACCTCTCCCGGTGAAGCGAACTCCAGTAACAGATGAGGCCGCTGCTACGGCACGGTGCTCTGAGAGGAGAATAGGCAGGTCAGCCCCTCTGCAGAACCAATTTCTGTTTTGAACAAAACCCATTATTAACAAATCAGAGCCATTAGATGGGTCTCTTTACACCTTTTCTTCATTGAAAAAAAGTCGAAATGGCAGAGAGGCGGATCAGTTGTGAAAGTTAAACTGAATGCTAGTAATGAGCTGAACCCATGTTGGACGGGGGGAAGGTTACCGATGAGAACGGCACAGACCTCTGCCCTGTAGCCCTGTGCGGCCGCTGCAGGGGGAGAAGTCCATCACTGTGGTTAAGGACCACCCCAGCCTTCACTGCTGATCCCTGCTCATTTGCTCAAAGCCACCTTTCCAAGTTCTTTTGGTAAAATAAATCAGAAGTAACTAACAATGCTTTCCCACGCATGCCTCTCTAAACCAACCAATTAATAGTAAGGGTAGCTTAGTGTTTTATGATGGTTCATTTGAGAGAAGCATCTACTTCAAAGAACGAGGCTTCTGTGGGTATTTAAATTGAGTCAGTTGATAGAAACTGGATTTATATGCAATTTATCAGGGTCTCCAAGTGTAAAATGAACTTTTCTTATAAGTGATCTTAAAAGTGACAAGGGATCCCAAAAATGGTCATAGTAATGAAAATCCTCATAGGGGCTGACGTCTGAATTTTAGCCACCAGTTCAGATACCTCCCTAAGACGAACTTCCTAATTAAGTCACTAACTGGGAGTCAAATCTATTAATCTTATGGTCCCTTCTCACTATACAAAATCGTATAGGTGAGGAAAGAAAAATGCCCAAATTCCACTCTAGTCCACAGCTTGCTTCTGCAATCTCCCGGTTGGATGCGCAGTCGCCATGAAGCACATTAAGGTTAATGGGGTAACCTGCCGTGCGGAGGGGTCGCGCTCCCAATAGAGAAGAAAATGCATGGGCTAGAGAGGGTTTTGCTGAGAATATATTCTTCTGTATTCCCTTCTGAAGGGCCTTTAAATACACTCGTAGCGCATTTAAAGCTTCCTTTTGCATATTAGCTCATTTAATCAAAATTAAATGAAAAGGTAATTTAAAATTAGTCATAACTTGGTGAACATTTCTGCGAAGACTTAAAAATTTGTTAGAGCAGTATGTGTGTGCATTTCATTTGCGTGTGTGTAGACATACACTCATATATGTGTACAGAATACACATACACATCCTTATGTGTCAGAATGTTATCCATTGAGGACAATACAAATCAGAAAGGACATGAATAGAACAAAAAAGCAGAGGAAGGCCAAATGTGTTCTCTGCCTGAGCTGGGTCAGCCATCTTCTCCTGCCCTCTCTCTATAAATCTCTCCAAATATCCTCTTGGTTGTTTCTCCGGAGAACCCGACTTGTACAGATTTTGGTGTATATGTATAAATATGCTTTGATACATACGGAATGCAAATGATAATGCTGAATCTCTCTTTGAAAGGAAAAGAGACAGTATCATGTTGGCTATTAAATGTAAGTTTTACTGAGAACCCCCAAAGGAAATGGTTGAGGTAAAAATTAGCAGGCAACTGGATGCAGGTAGGAGGTTTAAGTTGACAAGGAGCATCGTGAGCATCGTTGCTGGGAGGGAGGGTCAGGCGAGTCCTGTGTAAATGGTAACTACAGCTTTGTGCGTGCTGTGATTTCGGGTCTGGAGGAAACAGCTGGGCACACCAATGTGTGAGGCGAGAGAGGCACCTCCTGAGCTCAAGGGGCTGATCTGCCTTCTCACCTCCGGGTTGTGAACACAGAGAATAGTGGCAGGCAAGTAACAGTGGTTCAAGGAATCTGTTAGGTCACAGCAACCTGAATGGCATTGGTCACAAGGTAGGTAGAACAATGGTGGCCCACAGATGTCCACGTCCTAAGCCCCAGAACCTATGACTATGTTAGGTTCCATGGAGAGGAGGAATGAAGGGTGCAGATGGAATTAAGGTTGCTAATCAGCTGACCCTAATATAAGGGGACCATCTGGATTCTCCAGGTGAGCCAGCATTATCACAAGCGTCCTTGAAAGTGGATGGGGGGCAGAAGAGGAAGTTCCAGTGATGCAATGTGAGGACTCGATCACTATTGCTGGCCTTGAAGATGGAGGAAGGGACCGAGAGCTTCTGGAAGCTGGAATGACAAGGAAACAGATTCATTCCAGATCCTTCAGGAAGCACCAGCCCTGTCAACACTTTGATTTCAACCTGTGAAACCCAGGTTGGACTTCTGATCTACAAAACTGTATGATAATAAATTTATATGTTTTACGCCACTAAGTTTGTGGCTTAACTTAGAAAGAAAAGAAAACGAATCCAGTGCCCTAAGCAGTTGCGTTTCCAGAATCATCCCTGCAGGCTACAGACATCGTCTACATGGAGTCCTCCGTGGTGGTGGGTCTGATGGGAAAGATAAGTGAGCTTGGAAACTTTACTGCCCGTGAAACCGAAGTTCCAGATGAAATAGTTAAAATTTCAGAAGTTTATTAGGTGGGCCTCCCAGCTTCCAGAAATAGCAGCTAGCTTGGCCAGACTAAACTGCCGCCTGCAGGTAGTAAACATCATCTGTAGTTATTTTTCTCTTTTTTAAGTTTATTTGAAGACATGGGAAGGCAGACGCAGGCAGAAACCTGAGGAGAGTCTAGCCTTGAAAGGCGGACACTGTAACTTGTCAGACAAGTGAGTTCTGGCCCTTTTTCTGAGCATATTTTCCACTCCACCCACGGCTCAGGGCAACAGCTGTCTGGCCGCAGGAGGGGTCAGAGCATAGGGTTCGCTCCTGGCAGAGTAGCCAGCAATTTAGGGGGGATTACAGAAGGAAGGACCTACAGAGGGGTGAGATCCAAAGTCAGCATGTAAAAGCCATCCAAACTCCTGGTTGACCACGGAACTTCATGTGCACGGGGGTCAGCCAGGGGAGGAGAAAAGCAACAGCGAGGAAGGGAAAGAGACTGAGTTTATCTGCATTTCACGTATGTAGATTGTACCTAACTCCAAAATAAATATAAACACACACAAGGGTGATACAGGCAAAAGCAATGGGAGTGGGGAATGGGCTAGCGTAAATATGCAAGAATGGCAGAACACGGGCAATCATTGAAGCAGTGTGCTGAGTGAGTATTTGGGAAATCAATAGACAATTCTGTTTATGTTTCATTTTTCCACAATAAGAAGATTTGAACATTTATTAACAGTGCCTAACTCCCTGGTTCTGCAGGGGCAGGAGAGGATGATATTGTAATAGAGAGCATGATCGTGGGTGACTTCCAGCCACCACCTCGCCCCCGTCCACACACACTCTGGGGGTCCCCAAACCCTGTCCATTCGGCTCCTGCATATTGTGTTTCCTCTCCATCCTCCTGCCTTGACATATACAAGGTCAACTTTAATGACCTTGAAACCTTAAGATGTTACTTCTTATAGCCTTTTTTCACGGCTGTCTCTAGGAGACACTCCCAACATTACGGCAAACCAAAATTGCCACGTTAGTAAAGTCACCAAACTGGCAAAATTATTGAAACTGATGTTACGTGTCCTCAAGGGACTGCTGACCCCGACAACACTGACCCCAGAGACTCCTGGATGTATCTTCAGCCAAAATGGAACAAATCCCTCCCCCATCCAAATGTGAGCTTTGTCTCTCTCCACGCAATGTCCCTACATTTATTTCTGTACCCAGGTCGCTGTGGGGAAGCTCACAGTAACATTCAGGAAGCAAGAATATGGCATCAACTAGCTTATGGCGTCTGAGTAAACTTGGGCTGGCTTTGGGGATTCACACGGGGTCCTCTCCTCTCTTCTCTTTTTCTCCTTCCCTCCTCTCCCCCTTCTCTTTCCCTCATTTCAGTTCCCTCTCTCTCATTCCCTAATTACACCACTCTTCTTCCTCTTCCTCTCTTTCCACTCTATCCTCTCCTAGATCAAGAGTTTGTGAAAAGCATTGACAGCAGCAGTCAATTTTTACTGACGAAGCATTTGTGCTTTTTAAGATTCAGCATCCACCCTCCAGCATCTAAGAAAGCAAGCCCTACTTGAGCAGTATTTCTCAGAGTCGAGGTACTTAAAAATATTATATCCAGACCTGCCTTTGCTCTCTTAAACCCATGTGGTTAAAATATCCTGATAAGCAGGGAAAAGCAAAAGTGAGCAATGATAATAACACAGCTGAGCAAGCCTTCCGTCCACGCAGACACAGAAGCAGGGGGAGCTCCGTGTTCTGGTGGGGTTTTCTGCAGGAACTGTT
Source organism: Equus quagga (assembly GCF_021613505.1). Lineage (NCBI taxonomy): Eukaryota > Metazoa > Chordata > Mammalia > Perissodactyla > Equidae > Equus > Equus quagga. The sequence continues at coordinate 29,698,096 of NC_060278.1, read as the reverse complement.
TGCAGGAGCAATCAGGCAAGGAGTGAGGGACAGAATGCACCTGGGAGGACACTGCTGTCCACATGCCTGCTTCATGGACCAGACACTTTTGTCCCCAAAACAATTATTTAGGCATCCCTTATTTGCATAAGAAACGTGCCAAGTGCAGGAGCAATCTGTGGGGGAGTAGGAGAGGCTGGGGAGGAGAGGTGGGAGAAAGGGTGCAGAGAGGGGAGGGAGGCAGGAGCGGGGGTGGGACACATGCCCTGCCCGGAAGGAGCTTGTAAGACAGACCAAGAGGTAACTAATCAGCTAATCAGCACAAGAAGGGACAAAGAAGATAAAAGGTTTAAGTAACCTCACAAGACAACAACAGAACTGACACTTGATCCTCTGCCCCTAAGATGCCAATTTAATTTAGCAGATAAAAATTTCTGTACGAATAGAGACATATCCCCTGGGATATGGGAGAAGGTTTAACAGGGGAAATGTGATTCAGATTCTTCCAGTGAGTGGGAGTGGCAATTTCAGAGGCGGGAGGGTAAGAGCAAATTCACGCAGATCAGAAACTGCCTGGCGTGAAAGGGCAGAGAATGACTCCGTTTGGATGGGGCTGGAGGTCACACCATTTTCAGGGTGAATCATGAATAGGCACTATTGTGACTATTATTAATATTTTAGAGCAATGATGGTAAAGAAAAGGATCTGCCCCATTTATTTTGTTTTTGGGGCTTACTCCTCACCATTCAAGACATGTGATAACTGAATTTTTTTTCTAACTATCTACCAAGCAACCTTAATTTTATACAGATATTGGAATTGGCAAACTGGGTGAGGGCCAGGTTCCAACGTGCTCTGATGAGGGCAATGACATAGAGGAAGAACTGAGGAATGCTGCGATTGTTACTTACAACCTACTTCAATGTCTTCAATGTCTTAATTTATTTTCATAGTCTCTCACGGAACTGTCATCTATGAATTTATTTTTATTAGAATATATTTTATTGCTATTTTAATCAAAACAGCACATTCATATTGGTAAAATCAAGTATTAATAAAAGACATATGGTAAACATTACCATCACTACCCATCTCCAGTCCTACTTTCTTCTTGAATCCACAAAATATTAAACAGCTCATCTCCCTGTGGTTAAGTGGGGTTGTGCCACAATTTCTGGTCAGTGAACTAATGTGTTACTTGTAGTCTGAGGTGGTATAAAGCTCTTGTATGACTGTCTAGCTCTTTCTTCCTCCACTGGGGTGGCATGGTGCATCTTGGATGCGCCATATTGAGGTGACGGACACAATGATGGAGCCTATTGGATCTTCGAGTCTCCACTTTGAAAAGATCTTCCCCAGAGAACTGCCATACCTGTAGAGGAATTAGGGTGAGAAATAAACTCAAATGTGCTAAACCTCTGAGATTTCAGAGTTCGGCTGTTAATTCTACTTGACTACTATAAGGCATATCACTATAAACAGCAGCCCTTTACCCCAGATGACCACATTGCTACAGATAATATCCCAGAGGAAGGGTTACTTTTATCTCGATTTATTCTTTATTTATCTCATTCATTTTAAGTAAGATACTTACATTGTTATCTCTCAATTTACTAATTTTAACCATTATTGATTAACTTCACCTAATGCCATATGAAGATGTAGATACTTACACCCACATTTCCCATTTTTCCTACACTCTTATATGACAACTTTTGCTTAAGTCAGTAGTCAGTGTTTGCATTACTTGAATCACGTAAATGTGGATCATTAGAGCACAAAGAATGGTCTGTGATTACATTGGAATTTTTGTGACATTTGTTTTTCCTAAAGTTCATAATTGCCTTCTATTTTTCATTTGCTTAGTCTTCTATATACCTATTCTTACTTTTTTCCATCAGATTAATCCATGCTTATCAATATTTTCACAAATAGTTATATGAGACAATCAATCAATTCCATTTAGTTTCTTTCTCCTCTCTGGTGGGAACCTGCCACTCTGCTCTCTTCCTGGAAGTGACTCCTGCTATTCTCCTTAGTAACAGCCACCATTTCCAAAGTTTTCTTAGATTAACAACTATTATTTCTGAAATGAATACTGCAGTAGCTTCCTAAGAAAAAAGGAATAGAAAGAAAATTGATTAGTCTTTGCAATGTTAAAATTCCTTTATCCGTTTCTCATGCTTGAATGATAGTTAAGGAGGTATAGATTTCCTAATTACAAGCCATTCGTTTATGCCATCCAGAATCAATTTTGCACCACCCAATTCCACGTTAATTCTTATTTCTGTGTGTGACCTGTTCTCCAACACTACAATCTCCCTAGAAGATTTGAGGACATTCAGTTCATCCTCGGAGTTCTAAAATTTCATTATTATGTGCCCTCATTGGGTTTATTTTTCCTTCAATGTGCTGAGCACTCAATGAGCCATTTCAGGTTGAAAACTCAGGTCCTTGATACTCAGATCTGATATTAAACTTTAAGAATCATCTTTCTATCTCTTTTCTTGGTTCACTTTTTCTGGAATTACCATTAGTTAGATCTTGGACCTCTGCATTATTGCTCTAAATTTCATAAATTTTCTTTTTATCTCTTTTTGTACCTTGCAAGATATATTTTAGTCTTTATGTTCCAACATTTATATTGATTTCTTTTTATTTTCTATATCACAGATTAAATTTCCAAGAGATGTTTCTTATGTTCTGATTATTCTTTTATTTTATAACATTTTGTTCATCTCACTTCTCTAAGCACAAAAATTATAGCGTTCTCTTCCCCCTTTGTTATCTCTGCTTCCTGTGATTTTCTGCTTTGTTTAATTTGGTCTTTCTCTTTCGTGCTCGCAAAGTCTCTTTTCATATCTGGTTATCTTTGGCTGTCTACTCAACATGAAGGGTGAAGTGCTAAATGTTGATTGGAAGTTCTGTGTATGGGGGCATCCATTTGTAATATCTGGTCTTCACAGCTAGGTTGATGAGTGTGAGCAGGTTTGGGGCTATCTCAAAAGATAGCACTGGGGCTGCTCCCTGGTGCTATCCAGTTTCTTCAGGCTAGTCCAGAGACGAATCTCTGCGATCTCCAACTTGGCTGCTGGGATCCTGGAACTAGGGTAAGGAAGGGAGCTGGAGGTCATACCACCCATTACACACGTGTCCATTACCCCTTCCCCCACCCCCCACTCTTTCCAGTGACTCGGCAGAGCATCTCCCCAGCCTCCTGGACCACTGGGAGGTTCTGTTGGGAGATGCCTCTGTTTTCCTCAGCATTCCCATGCTGCGGGAGCTGTGGGGTCACAGTTGCTCTGTGTGTGGATAAGGGCACCTCCATTCACCAGCTTCGCTGAGCTCTCTCACCACTTCTCCCGCTTCTTCATTCTGTTTGTCCTCATGCATTTGAGCTTTTCTTAGGCTTCACTATTACTTCAGTGGATATTCCAGGAAAAAGGGGAAAATGTGATCCCACGTGGAAATAATGACTTCCAAAAGGTTGTAACTCACTTTGTAAAATAGTACTATCATTTTTTTTTTGGCCTTAAATCCATATCTTTCATACTTAATAAGGTGACTCTAAGATTAGCAACCCAGATTTAGTGAGCTAGTCTTATAAATTCAGACCGCATTATTATTTTCCTAGAAATATAGCTAGAAACTAGAAAGAGTCTTAAATACCATCCAATTTAACCTATTTATTTCATAAGAGAAAAAATGAGACAGAGAAGTTAAAGGCCAACTTTAATCAAACAGCTGTTTATTGGCAAACTCCAGACTTGAATATATAACTCTTTTGCTGATAATCCAGCATGCTGTCCTTTATATCTTTAATTATTTTAAGCTTCAATCATATTTTTTCCAAGACTTAATTTTTCTTTTGAAAAATCTAAGCCTATTACCCGAGTGGTGATGATTAGATTAAGGAGATATTTTTCAGTTTTCAAATAAAAGTGACAGTGATATCATAAGACTTGATCCAAACTGTTTATTTTATCTGAAAGGTCAGTATTTCAAAGTATAGTTATTGGTTAAATAAGACTCACGAGCTCCCGTAAAGTCGTGAGAAGTGTAACTATAAGATACAGCATGTAGAATCTCCAAATGGCTCTTATTAAATTGGTTGCTAAACATTGATTTTGGTGTTTTAAAGAATTCCCAGATGACCGCTAATCGACCTTCATGGCAAGCATCTTCACATTTGTGTCTGTTTTCCCCCTAACCAGCTATTCAGACAGCATGAGTACACAAAGGAGAAAAAATACAGAGACTTCATAAGAAAGTTCATTTTCACAACACAAATAGCAGGAAAATGGTCAAACTCGTTTGCGATGCCATTAGAGACTTCAAGGAAGCTGTGTCAAGATGGAGAGTTGGCTATCATGTAAAGATGTGAAAATAAGTCTAAAAGCGTGTTTGTGGCCAGCTGGTGGTGCCTTGAGAACACAGTGCAGTGACCCCCGGGCCACGTCAGCAGCAATTCCCACAGAGAATGCATCCTGGAGACTACCCCAAATCGCCATCTGCTCTGTGTTCACTGCGCAACCTGCAATCCGTCTCCTTGTGGGCTTCCTGCAGTTCACCCTTCCCTTGTGCTTCCCCACAGAATTCTCTCAACCCTCTTATTTTTCACCTCAACCTGAGTTTTCTCACTCCCTCCCATCGTTACAACTACTCCAGGCAGTGACAACACTACCCACGCTACCGCATGTATCTTCAGTGTCAGGAGTAAGTAGAATTTCCGAGTGCTTGCGATGGCCAGACATGATGCTAAATCCTTTGCATACATCATCTCTCTGGATGCAGAGCTCTTCCTGTGGATGAGGTACTGTTACTATGCCCAAGATGTAGAAGAAGAAACTGAGGCTTGAGTGGTTAACCTGCCAGGGTCATTACTGAACACAAACATAGGTTAGTTTACTACAGCACAGGCGGGCTAATAACAGGAACCCCAGACTCATAGGAAGGAGGGGGGATTATTATTGAAAGGCAGCCAGAGGAGGAGACAGGAGGTAAGCACTCAAATCTACCCCCTCAAAGGGAAAA